>NC_060180.1:67684884-67879884 GCF_021184085.1 Oncorhynchus gorbuscha
AAGGCAAGAGGGTTACTACAGTCCCTGGTTTGAATCCAGGCTGTATCACATCTGGCCGTGATTGGGAGTCCCATAGGGCAGCGCACAATTGGCTCAGGTTTGGCCGGGATAGGCCGTCATTGTAAATAATAATTTGTTCTTAACTGACTTGCCTAGTTAGATACAACAACAACAACAAAACTTGTCCTATCTCACACACACACACACACACACATTTCCACGCCCATGAGGGTCCTATCTCACACACACACACACACACACACACACACACACACACACACACACACACACACACACACACACACACACACACACACACACACACACACACACATTTCCACACCCATGAGGGTCCTATCTCACACACACACACACACACACACATTTCCACGCCCATGAGGGTCCTATCTCACACACACACACACACACACACACACACACACACACACACACACACACACACACACACACACACACACACACACACACACACACACACACACACACACACACACACACACACACACACACACACACACACATTTCCACACCCATGAGGGTCCTATCTCACACACACACACACACACACACACACACACACACACACACACACACACACACACACACACACACACACACACACACACACACACACACACACACACACACATTTCCACACCCATGAGGGTCCTATCTCTCTCACACACACATTTCCACGCCCATGAGGGTCCTATCTCACACACACACATTTCCACACCCATTAGGGTCCTATCTCACACACACACACACACACACACACACACACACACACACACACACACACACACACACACACACACACACACACACACACACACACACACACACACACACACACACACACACACACACACACACACACACACACACACACACATTTCCACCCCCATGAGGTTCCTATCTCACACACACATTTCCACCCCCATGAGGGTCCTATCTCACACACACACACATTTCCACACCCATGAGGGTCCTATCTCAACACATGACACACAGCATGGTAGCAACACCACATGACAACAACATGGCAGCATCACAAAATGGTAACAGCACAAAACATGGTACAAACATTGTTGGGCACAGACAACAGCACAAAGGCAAGAAGACAACAATACATCACGTGAAGCAGCCACAACTGTCAGGAAGAGTGTCCGGGATTGAGTCTTAGAATGAAGAGATGGAGATAAAACATTGCAACTATAAGAGAAGCGACCCAGGGATGTGTGTACTTTGGGGACCTTTAACAGAATGTGACTGGCAGAAAGGGTGTTGTATGTGGAGGATGAGGGCTGCAGTAGATATCTCAGATAGGGGGGAGTGAGGCCTAAGGGGGTTTTATAAATAAGCATCAACCAGTGGGTCTTGTGACAGGTATACAGAGATGACCAGTTTACAGAGGAGTATAGAGTGCAGTGATGTGTCCAATAAGGAGCATTGGTGGCAAATCTGATGGCTGAATGGTAAAGAACATCTAGCCACTCGAGAGCACCCTTACTTGCCGATCTATAAATTACATCTCCGTAATCTAGCATGGGTAGGATGGTCATCTGAATCCGAGTTAGTTTGGAAGCTGTGGTGAACGAGTAGCGATTACGATAGAGGAAACCAAGTCTAGATTTAACTTTAGCCTGCAGCTCTGAGAGAAGGACAGTGTACCGTCTAGCCATACTCCCAAGTACTTGAATGAGGTGACTACCTCAACCCTCAGAGGTATGAATCACACGGGTGGGGAGAAGTGCATTCTTCTTACCAAACCACAATGTTTTGGAGATGTTCAGAACACGGTTAAGGACAGAGAAAGCTTGTTGGACTCTAAAGCTCCAAAAACACAGACGCCAGAATTGGTACACTAGAATGACATTCATTTCCAATGAAACGTTTTGCCTTGCAGCATAGCGTTGTAGAGGCAGTTGCAGTGCGTTCTGTGTGGTTCATACAGTACGTTGGTGAATGTTGGTGAATGTGAATGTTGAACTTTTGTTGCACACATCCAGATGATGCTGTGTACTATTTTTCACAATGACGCTGTCGGTGTGTTCGAAGCATAAGAAAGCTTTGTTGTAGAGCGTTTAACACAAAATCTGGGGCTGAGTATAAGACTGTATCATCTGCATATAAATGGATGAGAGCTTCCTACTGCCTGAGGTATGTTGTTTTTTAAAGTTTTTTTTAAAGAGGTGGATCAGCTTAATATTGCAGAAAGATTGTTGCTTCCATCAATGTAATTGTCTGCATCATTTCCAATCTCCCATATCTTTTTGTTTGGTATATATATATATATATATACATACACTTACATACACATATGCATACATATACACATACCTATATAGATATACATACTTTAAAAAAAAGAATATACCTTTATTATTCCCCGCAAACCCTACCATCCTTCCCCCAATTGGAGTAAACTAATAAACAATAACACTTAGGCTTCTACCTTCAGTTTATACATCTTATACACATTTTAGACAATCTATTTTACAATAGTTATATTTCGTTTGTTTTTAGTCCTTCCTCTATTTCTGTTGTCCATCCAGTTTGATTTCTATTTGTAACTGTGCTATTTCGCAACATTTCTGAACCTATATACATTTTACAGACCCTGTATGTTTTACATTGGTTATCTTGTTATTAGTCCCACCCTTCAGCTCCATTCAACCCCTCCCATCTCTCTCTCAACACCATCCAGTCCCTTCAACTCCATTCAACCCCTCCCATCTCTCTCTCAACACCATCCAGTCCCTTCAGCTCCATTCAACCCCTCCCATCTCTCTCTCAACACCATCCAGTCCCTTCAGCTCCATTCAACCCCTCCCATCTCTCTCTCAACACCATCCAGTCCCTTCAGCTCCATTCAACCCCTCCCATCTCTCTCTCAACACCATCCAGTCCCTTCAGCTCCATTCAACCCCTCCCATCTCTCTCTCAACACCATCCAGTCCCTTCAGCTCCATTCAACCCCTCCCATCTCTCTCTCAACACCATCCAGTCCCTTCAGCTCCATTCAACCCCTCCCATCTATCTCTCAACACCATCCAGTCCCTTCAGCTCCATTCAACCCCTCCCATCTATCTCTCAACACCATCCAGTCCCTTCAGCTCCATTCAACCCCTCCCATCTATCTCTCAACACCATCCAGTCCCTTCAGCTCCATTCAACCCCTCCCATCTATCTCTCAACACTATCCAGTCCCTTCAGCTCCATTCAACCCCTCCCATCTCTCTCTCAACACCATCCAGTCCCTTCAGCTCCATTCAACCCCTCCCATCTCTCTCTCAACACCATCCAGTCCCTTCAGCTCCATTCAACCCTCCCATCTCTCTCTCAACACCATCCAGTCCCTTCAGCTCCATTCAACCCCTCCCATCTGTCTCTCAACACCATCCAGTCCCTTCAGCTCCATTCAACCCCTCCCATCTATCTCTCAACACCATCCAGTCCCTTCAGCTCCATTCAACCCCTCCCATCTGTCTCTCAACACCATCCAGTCCCTTCAGCTCCATTCAACCCCTCCCATCTGTCTCTCAACACCATCCAGTCCCTTCAGCTCCATTCAACCCCTCCCATCTGTCTCTCAACACCATCCAGTCCCTTCAGCTCCATTCAACCCCTCCCATCTCTCTCTCAACACCATCCAGTCCCTTCAGCTCCATTCAACCCCTCCCATCTCTCTCTCAACACCATCCAGTCCCTTCAGCTCCATTCAACCCCTCCCATCTCTCTCAACACCATCCAGTCCCTTCAGCTCCATTCAACCCCTCCCATCTATCTCTCAACACCATCCAGTCCCTTCAGCTCCATTCAACCCCTCCCATCTATCTCTCAACACCATCCAGTCCCTTCAGCTCCATTCAACCCCTCCCATCTCTCTCAACACCATCCAGTCCCTTCAGCTCCATTCAACCCCTCCCATCTCTCTCTCAACACCATCCAGTCCCTTCAGCTCCATTCAACCCCTCCCATCTCTCTCTCAACACCATCCAGTCCCTTCAGCTCCATTCAACCCCTCCCATCTCTCTCTCAACACCATCCAGTCCCTTCAGCTCCATTCAACCCCTCCCATCTCTCTCTCAACACCATCCAGTCCCTTCAGCTCCATTCAACCCCTCCCATCTCTCTCTCAACACCATCCAGTCCCTTCAGCTCCATTCAACCCTCCCATCTCTCTCTCAACACCATCCAGTCCCTTCAGCTCCATTCAACCCCTCCCATCTGTCTTTCAACACCATCCAGTCCCTTCAGCTCCATTCAACCCCTCCCATCTATCTCTCAACACCATCCAGTCCCTTCAGCTCCATTCAACCCCTCCCATCTCTCTCTCAACACCATCCAGTCCCTTCAGCTCCATTCAACCCCTCCCATCTCTCTCTCAACACCATCCAGTCCCTTCAGCTCCATTCAACCCCTCCCATCTGTCTCTCAACACCATCCAGTCCCTTCAGCTCCATTCAACCCCTCCCATCTATCTCTCAACACCATCCAGTCCCTTCAGCTCCATTCAACCCCTCCCATCTGTCTCTCAACACCATCCAGTCCCTTCAGCTTCCATTCAACCCATCTCCCATCCATTCAACCCTCTCTCAACACCATCCAGTCCCTTCAGCTCCATTCAACCCCTCCCATCTATCTCTCAACACCATCCAGTCCCTTCAGCTCCATTCAACCCCTCCCATCTCTCTCTCAACACCATCCAGTCCCTTCAGCTCCATTCAACCCCTCCCATCTCTCTCTCAACACCATCCAGTCCCTTCAGCTCCATTCAACCCCTCCCATCTCTCTCTCAACACCATCCAGTCCCTTCAGTCCATTCAGCTCCATTCAACACCATCCAGTCCCTCCTCCATCAACCCCTCCCATCTCTCAACACCATCCAGTCCCTTCAGCTCCATTCAACCCCTCCCATCTCTCTCTCAACACCATCCAGTCCCTTCAGCTCCATTCAACCCCTCCCATCTCTCTCTCAACACCATCCAGTCCCTTCAGCTCCATTCAACCCCTCCCATCTCTCTCTCAACACCATCCAGTCCCTTCAGCTCCATTCAACCCCTCCCATCTATCTCTCAACACCATCCAGTCCCTTCAGCTCCATTCAACCCCTCCCATCTATCTCACACCATCCAGTCCCTTCAGCTCCATTCAACCCCTCCCATCTATCTCTCAACACCATCCAGTCCCTTCAGCTCCATTCAACCCCTCCCATCTATCTCTCAACACCATCCAGTCCCTTCAGCTCCATTCAACCCCTCCCATCTATCAACACCATCCAGTCCCTTCAGCTCCATTCAACCCCTCCCATCTCTCTCTCAACACCATCCAGTCCCTTCAGCTCCATTCAACCCCTCCCATCTCTCTCTCAACACCATCCAGTCCCTTCAGCTCCATTCAACCCCTCCCATCTCTCTCTCAACACCATCCAGTCCCTTCAGCTCCATTCAACCCCTCCCATCTCAACCCCTCCCCTCTCTCCCATCTCAACACCATCCAGTCCCTTCAGCTCCATTCAACCCCTCCCATCTCTCTCTCAACACCATCCAGTCCCTTCAGCTCCATTCAACCCCTCCCATCTCTCTCTCAACACCATCCAGTCCCTTCAGCTCCATTCAACCCCTCCCATCTCTCTCTCAACACCATCCAGTCCCTTCAGCTCCATTCAACCCCTCCCATCTCTCTCTCAACACCATCCAGTCCCTTCAGCTCCATTCAACCCCTCCCATCTCTCTCTCAACACCATCCAGTCCCTTCAGCTCCATTCAACCCCTCCCATCTCTCTCTCAACACCATCCAGTCCCTTCAGCTCCATTCAACCCCTCCCATCTGTCTCTCAACACCATCCAGTCCCTTCAGCTCCATTCAACCCCTCCCATCTATCTCTCAACACCATCCAGTCCCAGCTCCATTCAACCCCTCCCATCTGTCTCTCAACACCATCCAGTCCCTTCAGCTCCATTCAACCCCTCCCATCTGTCTCTCAACACCATCCAGTCCCTTCAGCTCCATTCAACCCCTCCCATCTCTCTCAACACCATCCAGTCCCTTCAGCTCCATTCAACCCCTCCCATCTCTCTCTCAACACCATCCAGTCCCTTCAGCTCCATTCAACCCCTCCCATCTAGCTCCATTCCAGTCCCTTCAGCTCCATTCAACCCTCCCATCTATCTCTCAACACCATCCAGTCCCTTCAGCTCCATTCAACCCCTCCCATCCTCAACACCATCCAGTCCTTCAGCTCCATTCAACCCCTCATCTATCTCTCAACACCATCCAGTCCCTTCAGCTCCATTCAACCCCTCCCATCTCTCTCTCAACACCATCCAGTCCCTTCAGCTCCATTCAACCCCTCCCATCTGTCTTTCAACACCATCCAGTCCCTTCAGCTCCATTCAACCCCTCCCATCTATCTCTCAACACCATCCAGTCCCTTCAGCTCCATTCAACCCCTCCCATCTCTCTCTCAACACCATCCAGTCCCTTCAGCTCCATTCAACCCCTCCCATCTCTCTCTCAACACCATC
This sequence comes from Oncorhynchus gorbuscha, assembly GCF_021184085.1. Classification (NCBI taxonomy): domain Eukaryota; kingdom Metazoa; phylum Chordata; class Actinopteri; order Salmoniformes; family Salmonidae; genus Oncorhynchus; species Oncorhynchus gorbuscha. The sequence goes on from NC_060180.1 coordinate 67,691,439, forward strand.
CAGTCCCTTCAGCTCCATTCAACCCCTCCCATCTGTCTCTCAACACCATCCAGTCCCTTCAGCTCCATTCAACCCCTCCCATCTATCTCTCAACACCATCCAGTCCCTTCAGCTCCATTCAACCCCTCCCATCTGTCTCTCAACACCATCCAGTCCCTTCAGCTCCATTCAACCCCTCCCATCCGTCTCTCAACACCATCCAGTCCTTTCAGCTCCATTCAACCCCTCCCATCTGTCTCTCAACACCATCCAGTCCCTTCAGCTCCATTCAACCCCTCCCATCTCTCTCTCAACACCATCCAGTCCCTTCAGCTCCATTCAACCCCTCCCATCTCTCTCTCAACACCATCCAGTCCCTTCAGCTCCATTCAACCCCTCCCATCTCTCTCTCAACACCATCCAGTCCCTTCAGCTCCATTCAACCCCTCCCATCTATCTCTCAACACCATCCAGTCCCTTCAGCTCCATTCAACCCCTCCCATCTATCTCTCAACACCATCCAGTCCCTTCAGCTCCATTCAACCCCTCCCATCTCTCTCTCAACACCATCCAGTCCCTTCAGCTCCATTCAACCCCTCCCATCTCTCTCTCAACACCATCCAGTCCCTTCAGCTCCATTCAACCCCTCCCATCTCTCTCTCAACACCATCCAGTCCCTTCAGCTCCATTCAACCCCTCCCATCTCTCTCTCAACACCATCCAGTCCCTTCAGCTCCATTCAACCCCTCCCATCTCTCTCTCAACACCATCCAGTCCCTTCAGCTCCATTCAACCCCTCCCATCTATCTCTCAACACCATCCAGTCCCTTCAGCTCCATTCAACCCCTCCCATCTATCTCTCAACACCATCCAGTCCCTTCAGCTCCATTCAACCCCTCCCATCTATCTCTCAACACCATCCAGTCCCTTCAGCTCCATTCAACCCCTCCCATCTATCTCTCAACACCATCCAGTCCCTTCAGCTCCATTCAACCCCTCCCATCTCTCTCTCAACACCATCCAGTCCCTTCAGCTCCATTCAACCCCTCCCATCTCTCTCTCAACACCATCCAGTCCCTTCAGCTCCATTCAACCCCTCCCATCTCTCTCTCAACACCATCCAGTCCCTTCAGCTCCATTCAACCCCTCCCATCTGTCTTTCAACACCATCCAGTCCCTTCAGCTCCATTCAACCCCTCCCATCTATCTCTCAACACCATCCAGTCCCTTCAGCTCCATTCAACCCCTCCCATCTCTCTCTCAACACCATCCAGTCCCTTCAGCTCCATTCAACCCCTCCCATCTCTCTCTCAACACCATCCAGTCCCTTCAGCTCCATTCAACCCCTCCCATCTCTCTCTCAACACCATCCAGTCCCTTCAGCTCCATTCAACCCCTCCCATCTCTCTCTCAACACCATCCAGTCCCTTCAGCTCCATTCAACCCCTCCCATCTCTCTCTCAACACCATCCAGTCCCTTCAGCTCCATTCAACCCCTCCCATCTCTCTCTCAACACCATCCAGTCCCTTCAGCTCCATTCAACCTCTCCCATCTCTCTCTCAACACCATCCAGTCCCTTCAGCTCCATTCAACCCCTCCCATCTGTCTCTCAACACCATCCAGTCCCTTCAGCTCCATTCAACCCCTCCCATCTATCTCTCAACACCATCCAGTCCCTTCAGCTCCATTCAACCCCTCCCATCTGTCTCTCAACACCATCCAGTCCCTTCAGCTCCATTCAACCCCTCCCATCTGTCTCTCAACACCATCCAGTCCCTTCAGCTCCATTCAACCCCTCCCATCTCTCTCAACACCATCCAGTCCCTTCAGCTCCATTCAGCCCCTCCCATCTCTCTCAACACCATCCAGTCCCTTCAGCTCCATTCAACCCCTCCCATCTATCTCTCAACACCATCCAGTCCCTTCAGCTCCATTCAGCCCCTCCCATCTCTCTCAACACCATCCAGTCCCTTCAGCTCCATTCAACCCCTCCCATCTATCTCTCAACACCATCCAGTCCCTTCAGCTCCATTCAACCCCTCCCATCTGTCTCTCAACACCATCCAGTCCCTTCAGCTCCATTCAACCCCTCCCATCTGTCTCTCAACACCATCCAGTCCCTTCAGCTCCATTCAACCCCTCCCATCTCTCTCAACACCATCCAGTCCCTTCAGCTCCATTCAGCCCCTCCCATCTCTCTCAACACCATCCAGTCCCTTCAGCTCCATTCAACCCCTCCCATCTATCTCTCAACACCATCCAGTCCCTTCAGCTCCATTCAGCCCCTCCCATCTCTCTCAACACCATCCAGTCCCTTCAGCTCCATTCAACCCCTCCCATCTATCTCTCAACACCATCCAGTCCCTTCAGCTCCATTCAACCTCTCCCATCTGTCTTTCAACACCATAATTTTGGATTTCTATTTGCCATATATTTTTCAACTGTGCTGTGATGCTTCACAAAAGTACTGAACCTTTATATTCTCATAGCTTCTACAGATTGTAAATGAAAGATAAACATTATTGCTAAAATAATTATTATATTATTGATTGATTGACTATGGCTTTTCAAATCACCCAGTATTGCCATCTGCAGCGTTAGTTCTAGGCAAATGTTGCAATTCTTCAGCCATTCCTGGACCTGTGACCAAAAACGAGCTACATATGGAGAATACCAAAATAAATGCTTCCTCACAGCAAAATCTGCAGAGCTGGGAAGATTGTATCCCCCATATATATAACATTCTATTGGTTGCAAGAATTTTGTATAGAAATTTAAATAAAAAAATGTGAAGTTTTGAATCCGGCGTTGTTTTGCGTATCAATTGATAAACCATGTGCCATGGAATGAGTACATTGAAAATCTCTTCCCAACTAGTCTGCCATTTATATGGCACCGCAGTCAGTTTTTTGGTCCTTAAATTAAATTGGTATATGTTTATATTTATCAGACCTTTCTTTAACCATTTATGTTCTTTAATACAGGGCTGACATACAAGTTCCTTACTTATTCCCCTTCTACTTGCCTCTTCCATTTCTGTGGTAATGCTTCAAATAGTTGGTTGTAATTTTGGGTAGAGCAGACATTTCCATGTCTGTGTTAGCTGCATGTGTGACATAACTCCACCAGTCCTATTTATGATATCATTCACTAAAATTATACCTTTTTTAAATGTATTTTTTAAATTTCTTCCAAAAAATATGTTTTTTTAATCAATTAGTTACTTATTTGAGTTTAACCACAATAATTTGTTGTATTATTTGTTCTGTAATTTCAGGCGGATTAAACTGAAATTGCAACCAACGTTCTAAGGCTTGCTAAAAAAAACCCCGATATTTTGGAGATTAATTTCCTTTTCAAACAACCGAAAGTGAGCAGTTGTAATCTGAATAAAGGGAAAAAGGCCATTCTTGAACATGGGGTGAGACATTCCTACCAATTTACTAGAGAACCAGTTTGGATTAAGTATAACTTTTGTATGACTGATGCCTTTAGTGAGAGGTCTAATGCTTTAATATTTAATCATTCCTGCCCTCCGAATTCATAATTGTTATATAAATAGGCCCTTTTAATTTTGTCTGGCTTGCAATTCCAAATAAAATTGAATATTCTTTGTTCGTATAATTTTAAAAGCAGGTCACTATGTGTAGGCAAAACCATAAGCAAATAGGTAAACTATGATATGACTAGAGTTAATCAGGGTGATTTTTCCACAAATAGACAGATATTTTCCTTACCATGGTAGCAAGATCTTATCTATTTTTGCTATCTTTCTGTAAAAATGTTTTGGAGTGAGATAATTTCTTTCTTTTGAGATTTGTATACCGAGTATGTTCACATCTCCGTCAGACCATTTAGTTGGTAAACTACATAGTAATGTAAAATTTGCATTTTTTTGTGATCCAATACACTTATCATAATTTGGTTTTAATTCAGAGTGGATAGCAAAAGTATCTAGATCCTCTATGAGGCCGTAGAGAGATTATAATTGTGATTTTAAAAGAAAACATGAATCAATTGCGTACAATGACACCTTAATTTTTAAGCCACGGATTTCTAATCCCTTGATATTATTGTTTGATCTAATTTTAACAGCTAACATTTCGATGGCAATAATAAATAGATATGCCGATAGTGGACAACCTTGTTTTACATTTACATTTACATTTAAGTCATTTAGCAGACGCTCTTATCCAGAGCGACTTACAAATTGGTGCATTCACCTTATGACATCCAGTGGGACAGTCACTTAACAATAGTGCATCTAAAACTTAGGGGGGGTGGGGTGAGAGGGATTACTTAACCTATCCTAGGTATTCCTTAAAGAGGTGGGGTTTCAGGTGTCTCCGGAAGGTGGTGATTGACTCCGCTGTCCTGGCGTCGTGAGGGAGTTTGTTCCACCATTGGGGGGCCAGGGCAGCGAACAGTTTTGACTGGGCTGAGCGGGAGCTGTACTTCCTCAGTGGTAGGGAGGCGAGCAGGCCAGAGGTGGATGAACGCAGTGCCCTTGTTTGGGTGTAGGGCCTGATCAGAGCCTGGAGGTACTGAGGTGCCGTTCCCCTCACAGCTCCGTAGGCAAGCACCATGGTCTTGTAGCGGATGCAAGCTTCAACTGGAAGCCAGTGGAGAGAACGGAGGAGCGGGGTGACGTGAGAGAACTTGGGAAGGTTGAACACCAGACGGGCTGCGGCGTTCTGGATGAGTTGAAGGGGTTTAATGGCACAGGCAGGGAGCCCAGCCAACAGCGAGTTGCAGTAATCCAGACGGGAGATGACAAGTGCCTGGATTAGGACCTGCGCCGCTTCCTGTGTGAGGCAGGGTCGTACTCTGCGGATGTTGTAGAGCATGAACCTACAGGAACGGGCCACCGCCTTGATGTTAGTAGAGAACGACAGGGTGTTGTCCAGGATCACGCCAAGGTTCTTGGCGCTCTGGGAGGAGGACACAATGGAGTTGTCGACCGTGATGGCGAGATCATGGAACGGGCAGTCCTTCCCCGGGAGGAAGAGCAGCTCCGTCTTGCCGAGGTTCAGCTTGAGGTGGTGATCCGTCATCCACACTGATATGTCTGCCAGACATGCAGAGATGCGATTCGCCACCTGGTCATCAGAAGGGGGAAAGGAGAAGATTAATTGTGTGTCGTCTGCATAGCAATGATAAGAGAGACCATGTGAGGTTATGACAGAGCCAAGTGACTTGGTGTATAGCGAGAATAGGAGAGGGCCAAGAACAGAGCCCTGGGGGACACCAGTGGTGAGAGCGCGTGGTGAGGAGATAGATTCTCGCCACGCCACCTGGTAGGAGCGACCTGTCAGGTAGGACGCAATCCAAGCGTGGGCCGCGCCGGAGATGCCCAACTCGGAGAGGGTGGAGAGGAGGATCTGATGGTTCACAGTATCGAAGGCAGCCGATAGATCTAGAAGGATGAGAGCAGAGGAGAGAGAGTTAGCTTTAGCAGTGCGGAGCGCCTCCGTGATACAGAGGAGAGCAGTCTCAGTTGAATGACTAGTCTTGAAACCTGACTGATTTGGATCAAGAAGGTCATTCAGAGAGAGATAGCGGGAGAGCTGGCCAAGGACGGCACGTTCAAGAGTTTTGGAGAGAAAAGAAAGAAGGGATACTGGTCTGTAATTGTTGACATCGGAGGGATCGAGTGTAGGTTTTTTCAGAAGGGGTGCAACTCTCGCTCTCTTGAAGACGGAAGGGACGTAGCCAACGGTCAGGGATGAGTTGATGAGCGAGGTGAGGTAAGGGAGAAGGTCTCCGGAAATGGTCTGGAGAAGAGAGGAGGGGATAGGGTCAAGCGGGCAGGTTGTTGGGCGGCCGGCCGTCACAAGACGCGAGATTTCATCTGGAGAGAGAGGGAGAAAGAGGTCAGAGCACAGGGTAGGGCAGTGTGAGCAGAACCAGCGGTGTCGTTTGACTTAGCAAACGAGGATCGGATGTCGTCGACCTTCTTTTCAAAATGGTTGACGAAGTCATCTGCAGAGAGGGAGGAGGGGGGAGGGGGCGGAGGATTCAGGAGGGAGGAGAAGGTGGCAAAGAGCTTCCTAGGGTTAGAGGCAGATGCTTGGAATTTAGCGTGGTAGAAAGTGGCTTTAGCAGCAGAGACAGAGGAGGAAAATGTAGAGAGGAGGGAGTGAAAGGATGCCAGGTCCGCAGGGAGGCGAGTTTTCCTCCATTTCCGCTCGGCTGCCCGGAGCCCTGTTCTGTGAGCTCGCAATGAGTCATCGAGCCACGGAGCGGGAGGGGAGGACCGAGCCGGCCTGGAGGATAGGGGACATAGAGAGTCAAGGGATGCAGAGAGGGAGGAGAGGAGGGTTGAGGAGGCAGAATCAGGAGATAGGTGGGAGAAGGTTTGAGCGGAGGGAAGAGATGATAGGATGGAAGAGGAGATAGTAGCGGGGGAGAGAGAGCGAAGGTTGGGACGGCGCGATACCATCCGAGTAGGGGCAGTGTGGGAGGTGTTGGATGAGAGCGAGAGGGAAAAGGATACAAGGCAGTGGTCGGAGACTTGGAGGGGAGTTGCAGTGAGGTTAGTGGAAGAACAGCATCTAGTAAAGATGAGGTCGAGCGTATTGCCTGCCTTGTGAGTAGGGGGGAAGGTGAGAGGGTGAGGTCAAAAGAGGAGAGGAGTGGAAAGAAGGAGGCAGAGAGGAAAGAGTCAAAGGTAGACGTGGGGAGGTTAAAGTCGCCCAGAACTGTGAGAGGTGAGCCGTCCTCAGGAAAGGAGCTTATCAAGGCATCAAGCTCATTGATGAACTCTCCGAGGGAACCTGGAGGGCGATAAATGATAAGGATGTTAAGCTTGAAAGGGCTAGTAACTGTGACAGCATGGAATTCAAAGGAGGCGATAGACAGATGGGTAAGGGGAGAAAGAGAGAATGACCACTTGGGAGAGATGAGGATCCCGGTGCCACCACCCCGCTGACCAGACGCTCTCGGGGTGTGCGAGAACACGTGGGCGGACGAAGAGAGAGCAGTAGGAGTAGCAGTGTTGTCTGTGGTGATCCATGTTTCCGTCAGTGCCAAGAAGTCGAGGGACTGGAGGGAGGCATAGGCTGAGATGAACTCTGCCTTGTTGACCGCAGATTGGCAGTTCCAGAGGCTACCGGAGACCTGGAACTCCACATGGGTCGTGCGCGCTGGGACCACCAGAGTAGGGTGGCCGCGGCCACGCGGTGTGGAGCGTTTGTATGGTCTGTGCAGAGAGGAGAGAACAGGGATAAACAGACACATAGTTGACAGGCTACAGAAGAGGCTACGCTAATGCAAAGGAGATTGGAATGACAAGTGGACTACACGTCTCGAATGTTCAGAAAGTTAAGCTACATAGCAAGAATCTTATTGACTAAAATGATTAAAATGATACAGTACTGCTGAAGTAGGCCAGCTGGCAGTGGGTGCGTTGTTGACACTACACTAATCAAGTCGTTCCGTTGAGTGTAATAGTTTCTGCAGTGTTGCTATTCGGGGCTAGCAGGCTAGCTAGCAGTGTTGTTTACGTTACGTTGCGTTAAAAGAACGACAATAGATGGCTAGCGAACCTAGAAAATCGCTCTAGACTACACAATTATCTTTGATACAAAGACGGCTATGTAGCTAGCTAAGTAGCTAGCTACGATCAAACAAATCAAACCGTTGTACTGTAATGAAATGAAGTGAAAAAGTGATACAACCTGTGAATGCGACCGGGTAGTTGAGTTCTATACAGAAGACGTTGGCTAGCGTTGGCTAGCTGTTGGCTAGCTAGCAGAGTTGGCTAGCTAGCAGAGTCACCTACGTTAAGGACGACAAATAGCTGGCTAGCTAACCTCGGTAAATTAAGATAATCACTCTAAGACTACACACTCTAAACCTAAACAACACAATTATCTTGGATACGATGATACGATGATACGAAGACAGCAAAGACAGCTATGTAGGTAGCTAACACTAAACTAATCAAGTCGTTCAGTTGAGTGTAATAGTAATAGTTTTACTCCTCTAGATAGTTTAACATTTTCTGAGTTCTACCCATTATTTACTATTTTACACCTAGGGTTAGTACACATAACTTTAACCCATTTTATAAGAGATTCCCCAAAATTGAAACATTCTAGCCATTTGTATATAAACTCTAGTCGTACTTTATCAAAAGCCTTTTCAAAATCAGCTATGAAAACCAGGCCTGATGTCCCCGATATTTCATAGTATTCTATTGTTTCCAGTACTTGTCTTATGTATCGCCCATGTAAAAAACCTGTCCGATTAGGATGAATAACATCTGACAATTCTTTTTTAATTCTATGCGCCAAGCATTTAGCTAGGATTTTTGCATCACAACACTGAAGTGTAAGTGGTCTCCAATTGATTAAATGGACTGGATCTTTATATACAGTGGGGCAAAAAGTATTTAGTCAGCCACCAATTGTGCAAGGTCTCCCACTTAAAAAGATGAGAGAGGCTTGTAATTTTCATAATAGGTACACTTCAAATATGACAGACAAAATGAGAAAAAAAATCCAGAAAATCCCATTATAGGATTTTTTAATGAATTTATTTGCAAATTATGGTGGAAAATAAGTATTTGGTCACCCTCAAACAAGCGAGATTTCTGGCTCTCACAGACCTGTAACTTCTTCTTTAAGAGGCTCCTCTGTCCTCCACTCGTTACCCGTATTAATGGCACCTGTTTGAACTTGTTATCAGTATAAAAGACACCTGTCCACAACCTTAAACAGTCACACTCCAAACTCCACTATGGCCAAAGAGCTGTCAAAGGACACCAGAAACAAAATTGTAGACCTGCACCAGGCTGGGAAGACTGAATCTGCAATAGGTAAGCAGCTTGGTTTGAAGAAATCAACTGTGGGAGCAAATATTAGGAAATGGAAGACATACAAGACCACTGATAATCTCCCTCGATCTGGGGCTCCACGCAAGATCTCACCCCATGGGGTCAAAATGATCACAAGAACATTGAGCAAAAATCCCAGAACCACACGGGGGGACATAGTGAATGACCTGTAGAGAGCTGGGACCAAAGTAACAAAGCCTACCATCAGTAACACACTACGCCGCCAGGGACTCAAATCCTGCAGTGCCAGACGTGTCCCCCTGCTTAAGCCAGTACATGTCCAGGCCCGTCTGAAGTTTGCTAGAGAGCATTTGGATGAACCAGAAGAAGATTGGGAGAATGTCATATGGTCAGATGAAACCAAAAAATAACTTTTTGGTAAAAACTCAACTCGTCGTGTTTGGAGGACAAAGAATGTTGAGTTGTATCCAAAAAACACCATACCTACTGTGAAGCATGGGGGTGGAAACATCATGCTTTGGGGCTGTTTTTCTGCAAAGGGAACAGGACGACTGATCCGTGTAAAGGAAAGAATGAATGGGGCCATGTATCGTGAGATTTTGAGTGAAAACCTCCTTCCATCAGCAAGGGCATTAAAGATGAAACGTGGCTGGGTCTTTCAGCATGACAATGATCCCAAACACACCGCCCAGGCAACAAAGGAGTGGCTTCGTAGTAAGCATTTCAAGGTCCTGGAGTAAATAGAAAATCTTTAGAGGGTGTTGAAAGTCTGTGTTGCCCAGCAACAGCCCCAAAACATCACTGCTCTAGAGGAGATCTGCATGGAGGAATGGGCCAAAATACCAGCAACAGTGTGTGAAAACCTTGTGAAGACTTACAGAAAACATTTGACCGCTGTCATTGCCAGCAAAGGGTATATAACAAAGTATTGAGATAAACTTTTGTTATTGACCAAATACTTATTTTCTACCATAATTTGCAAATAAATTAATTAAAAATCCTAAAATGTGATTTTCTGGATTTTTCCCCCTCATGTTTTCTGTCATAATAAAAGTGTACCTATGATGAAAATTACAGGCTTCTCTCATCTTTTTAAGTGGGAGAACTTGCACAATTGGTGGCTGACTAAATAATTTTTTGCCCCACTGTTTACCACTTGGGCCCTGTTTCAGTAATAATGATATCAAACCTTCTTATTGCGTGTCTGATACTCTACCATTTATATAGGAGTGGTTAAAACTTGCGAATAGTGGTCCTCTGAGTATATCAAAAATAGTTTTGTATACTTCCACTGGTATGCCATCCAGCCCTGGAGTTTTCCCATTCTTAAAGGCTTTCATTGCATCAAGAAGTTCCTCCTCTGTAATTTGGCCTTCACATGAGTCTTTCTGTACAGATGTTAATTTTACATTATTATTAGGAAAACAATCCATACAATTAGATTCAGTTAGTGGAGATGGAGGAGACCGAAACGAAAACATATTCTTAAAGTACTTTACCTCCTCTTTCAAAATATCATTCAGTGAATCATGCATGACTCCATCATTTGTAACAAGTTTCAATAAAAAAAAAACATTTTGGTAGCATTTCTATATTGAACATTGAAAAATAATTTGGTGCATTTTCCCCCATATTCCATCCAGTTAACTTTATTTTTTATAATATATTACACTGGATCTTTCTTGAATAAGTTCCTCCATTTCTTTTAGTTTTTCCTCTAACTTATTCTGTGCCTCTATGGTACAGTTTTTATTGCTATCTAACTGTACTGTTAGTCCTTCAATTTCCTTTGTTAATATGGACTCTTTTGATCTAAATTGCTTTTGTTTTATAGATGAGTACTGAATGGCCTCTAAAGGCACATTTAAAAGTGTCCCATACAATAAGAGGATCTGCTGTACCTATGTTATGTCTGAAAAAGGCAGTTATAAACGATTCTGTCTTAGTTCTAAACAATTTATCATCTAGTAGGATTTGATCAATTTCTAATATCCTAATATCCCTAATATATAATATACGTGGAAATTCTGTAAGAGTAATATATATGCCAATTATGTGATGATCTGACCACATTCTGTCTTTTGTCAACACTTTTTAAAGTTTTGGTGCCAGAGAGAATGACATTAGAAAGTAGTCAAGACGACTAGCTAGATTAAGCCTCTGCCATGTATATCTCACTAGGTCAGGATATTTAAGTCTCCATATATCCACTAATTCCAATATATCCTTGACATTCATGATTTCCTTAAGTGCCTGAGGGTGATAGTTTGTAGTGTGATTTCCTTTCCAGTCCATAGAGGTATTTAAGATCATATTAAACTCTCCCACCAAAATAATAGAGTCTAGTGTTGCTTGTAGAGTTGATAAATTCTTATATATATTTTCAAAGAAGCTTGGATCATCATTATTTTGACCATATAGGTTAATATGCCATACCTGTTTATTGTCTAATAATATATTTAAAATAATCCATCTACCTTGATGATCTGTTTGGGTAATTTGCACATTTGGATCAAAAATTAATGTTAATTAATATCATCACCCCTTTTGAATTTCTTTGCCCATGGGAGAAATATATTTCACCCCCCAGTCCTTTTTCCTGTCACGCCCTGGTCGAAGTATTTTGTGTTTATATTCATGTATTGGGTCAGGCCAGGATGTGGCATGGGTTTTTGTATGTGGTGTGTATATATTGGGATTGTAGCTAGTGGGGTGATCGAGCAAAGTCTATGGCTGTCTGGAGTGGTTCTCAATCAGAGGCAGGTGTTTATCGTTGTCTCTGATTGGGAACCATATTTAGGCAGCCATATTCTTTGAGTTTGTCGTGGGTGATTGTCCTTAGTGTCCTTGTTCCTGTCTATGTGTTAGTGTACACAAGTATAGGCTGTTTCGGTTTTCGTTACATTTTTTGTGGTGTTTGTATTTAGATTCGTGTTATGTTTGTTTATTAAATTATGGATCGCAATCTACACGCTGCATTTTGGTCCGACTCTCCTTCACCACAAGAGAACCGTTACATTTCCACAAAACTTCATCTAAAATTGTAGAATGAGTTTCCTATAAACAATATTACAGATATTATATTCCTTCTCTTTTAACCAGGTAAATACTGATTGTCTTTTCTTATTATCTGCTAAGCCATTACAATTGTAATTGTCTATACTTATTTCACCACTTACCATAATGAGACACAACTTTCAATTCAATTTATCAAAATATATGTTTATAAACGTACCATTAAAAAGTAACATGATGATTGAGTGTCTATACAGCTGTACCTTGATATTTGCATTGCTACTAAGTAAACCTCCAATTGGTCCCCATTACTCCACCCGCTAAAAGCCCTCCTCATCCCGAGTTGGGTTGTCATCCCAATGCCCGGCATAGCACCCCCGACCCCCTGGATCCCATAACCCAGGAGAGAGAGGGACCCATCCTTCGAAAAGAGCACACAGTGCCATTTACAGAACAGAAGTAGATCAACCACCAAATGCATTTCCATCGCCCTCACCTCGATTTGTATTTTATATAGCCATCAAAAAAATATATATATTTTTAAAATCCTGTTTCTTATTTTCCATAATTAGCTATCAATATTACTAGTCGTGTAGGCAATTTATGCAAAGGATTTTACCTCTCACCAGTCTCGCCATTACCAAAATGACATTATTGCAAGCAATTCTTATATTAGTAAACAATTATTGTGAATGATCCTATATTGTCCCTAACATCTTTTACTCCTTCGCAACAGTTGTGGGACAGCCACACACACCCACACACTCATACACACCCACACACTCATACAGACCCACACACTCATACACACCCACAAACTCATACACACCCACACACTCTCAACCCTTTCCCTCCACACAACCATAGGCTCACATTCTCAACAGTTGCACCATCCCAGAGCCCAACTCAAGAAAGGTCTTGATTTACGAACGCATATACAGTTGCAGCTGTATGAGAAGGCAGGCAAGACTGTGCAAAAATAAATGGGCAGAAATGGAGAGATTTTATTAACCATTGTCACATCCTAGATGATGGAGGTCAAATGTACACATTTGTGCTTCTTCACCTGCATTGCTTGCTGTTTGGGGTTTTAGGCTGGGTTTCTGTACAGCACTTTGAGATATCAGCTAATGTACGAATGGCTATATAAATACATTTGATTTGATTTTCCATGAAACACCCACAACACGGTCCCCCGTATTGATCATATTCCCAAGCATCTCCATGCAGTCAGACTTCTGATTTTGTGCCACCAGGGCCACAATAATATACCCCTCTCTGAATATCCGAGTGTGACCCCCTCCCCACGGGTTACTGCAGCTAGTGACTGAGCTACGTTGTTGATGTAAATTGAGAAGAGGGTGGGGCCTAGGATAAAGCCTTGGGGTACTCCCTATGGGGTACTCTCTATGATCGTATGCTACCATTCATGCTTTTTATATGTTCTATTTATATATTGAAACTGACTAACGAAATCAAGCCACACCCGGCCATGATTATAGACACCTGTGTGTCCCTTGAAACTATATAAACAAGTGACCTGCAGTCTTTGTCATTTTACCCTGATGAAGACAACTTGTCTGTCGAAACGTTGGTTATATGGTTATTGCATCTGAGCTCCTTTTCTTTTTTTAAGGGCTATGACAATACCAGTAAGAGGAACCTACCTGTGTTTCTGACTAACAACAGAGAAGGACTGTCTATCTTAGACATGGAAGGAGATGACTCCGCCCAGTTAGACATGGAAGAAGATGACTCCACCCAGTTAGACATGGGAGATGACTCCGCCTAGTTAGACATGGAAGAAGATGACTCCGCCCAGTTAGATATGGAAGAAGATGACTCTGCCTAGTTAGACATGGAAGGAGATGACTCCGCCTAGTTAGACATGGAAGGAGATGACTCCGCCCAGTTAGACATGGAAGAAGATGACTCCGCCCAGTTAGACATGGAAGAAGATGACTCCGCCTAGTTAGACATGGAACGAGATGACTCCGCCCAGTTAGACATGGAAGGAGATGACTCCGCCCAGTTAGACATGGAAGGAGATGACTCCGCCCAGTTAGACATGGAAGGAGATGACTCCGCCCAGTTAGACATGGAAGGAGATGACTCTGCCCAGTTAGACATGGAAGGAGATGACTCCGCCCAGTTAGACATGGAAGGAGATGACTCCGCCCAGTTAGACATGGAAGGAGATGACTCCATGGAAGGAGATGACTCCGCCCAGTTAGACATGGAAGGAGATGACTCCGCCCAGTTAGACATGGAAGGAGATGACTCCGCCCAGTTAGACATGGAAGGAGATGACTCCGCCCAGTTAGACATGGAAGGAGATGACTCCGCCCAGTCGGAAGGTATAAAGATGTGCTTGTGTGACTTGTATGTTCTCTTTGCAGCTGTATGACCCTGTGGGTGAATAAACGTGGTCTGAGATTTTCCTAGTCGTCCCTTTGAGTTTTTACTCTTTTTGTTAAGAACCTAACAGACTGAAATCAGAAGCAGAGGCACATTGGCTAAGAAAAACATCAAGGAACCCAGCAACACATCTATTAGAATATAAAACATGCTAAACTCTTCGTTGTTTTGTCAAAGGGACAGCGTTCACTTGATTTAGTCAAGTGTATTTGTTTCAGATTACTTTCTATAGCAGCAGCATGTCTATGTCCATGCTGACATAGTACACATGATGCTTTTGAAGAAAACGCTACACAGCTGCATCAAGTCAGCACTAACCTGTGGAATGCCAAACAACTCTGTCAACCATCTACATCAGACAGGACACACATGGCATATTCATTTTCAAACATATTTCATACAAGGGTTTTGTCTTCAGGGTCTCTTCAAAATTAAGGTACAGAGTAAATGTTTACTTCAGTGAATCATGTTTGAATTAGAGAACAGGAGGAGTGGAATCCACCAAATAAACAGATCTGGGACCAGGCTAGATAATTCTGACAATGGCAATTGGAGTGAGCTACACAGCATAAACAGATCTGGGACCAGGTTAGATCATTCTGACAATGGTAAAATGAGTAGGCTACACAGCATAAACAGATCTGGGACCAGGCTAGATCATTCTAACAATGGTAAAATGAGTGGGCTACACAGCATAAACAGATCTGGGACCAGGCTAGATCATTCTGACAATGGCAATAGGAGTGGGCTACACAGTATAAACAGATCTGGGAGCAGGCTATAAAAAAAAGTGCCTTACCCTTTCGTAGTACTTAATCTCGTAATCTAGGATAACCCCGTTGGGTTTCTCTGGGGGCAGCCAGGACAGGCTGAGTGTGTCTGATGTGGACTTCATCAGGTGCACTGTGGGTATTGCTGACGGCGCTGTGATTGGACAATAAAAATGGGTGACTTTAATAAAAAAAATATAAAGCTTTCATGTCGAATATGTTAAGAGTATTTTTGTTCCTGTATACATGAAATTAGCAAAAATGTACACGCTCTTCATCTAGCATTGTTTACGATGATCTCACTTCTTACCATGACATTCATCTCTGCCTTCTACGTGACATTTCAGTTTATTAATTTGGTACTAAGCTGAAATGACACATACTGAGTCCATAAACTCAGGCAACACATCAGTACTGATCACAAGATGAGGCAGTAAAAGTAAGTGCCATTGTAAGATGCAGCTAGCCTGAGTTGAGAGGTAAACTTGAGTGGTGATGTTAAGTGGTAGCTAGCTACTGTACTTACAGTGGTGACCTTGAGTGTCGTGGGGTGAGGTGATAGTGAGAGCTGATATCAAGTATTAATGTTGAGTGCAGCTAACGTTAAGTGCCGGCGTCCAGCGCAATGGTGATACTTACCGGCCTGGTTGGTGGTGATGTTGACGGTGGCGTAGCGCGGTGTGCCGGGGCTCTTCCCAGAGACGCCGTTGACCGCCTGGATCTCAAAGCTGTAGCGGGTATGAGCCTGCAGGTTCCTCATTACCACCTTCTTCTGGGTCAGGCCCAGTCGGCGCGGCGATATGTCCACGTTGTCGTCACAGCGCGTGCACGGGCTCCGGTCGTGCAGACACTTCTTACACACCACGTTGTAGATGACGTCATCCCGTCCGCCGGTGTCCAGCGGCTCTTCCCACTCCAGGGAGATGGAAGTCTCATTCACGGTGGAGATCACGTATTGAGGTGGCGAGGGCTTGGCTGCACAGAAACACCACAGACGTGTTAGTGATATCCTCTGAACACTGTTTATAGAGGCAAATACAGTAGAACCTCACTATTAAAACCTTACTCTTAGAACCTCACTATCAGAACCATAATCTTAGAACCCCACTTTAACAACCACACTCTTAAAACCCCACTCAAGAACCTCACTTTTAGAACCCAGACTCTTAGATCCCCACTCTTAGAACCCCACTCTTAGAACCTTACTATTGACGGGGTAAATGATTTTGTTTATGATTAGCTTACTAAGATAGCCATTAGTCCATTAGCTCTTATCTTCCTGGGCCCATACAGATCACTGTTCTGTTTCTGCTGGGGAAATATGACCTCCAGCACATAATTAAACAAATAGTAAACTTCATATTATATTATGTGCCATATTATGTGCCATAATATATGCCATATTCTTTCCATGCAGGACTTCAACATTATAGTTCAAGGAACTTTAATCAGTACCCATTAAATACCAATGGGAGTTCATTCCATTAAAGTAGAAATAAGTTATGATATACATGACAAAATAAATAGCTGTGTTCATATAGAGAATAGAAACCACATCCACGCCACGCATGACTTAAACATTACCCTTCGTGAAACATTGATTCAATACCCATGAAATTGAAAATATCTGAATTTCAATGCTTGTAGCTATGGCACAGTGGTGGTGCATGATATATCCATGGGTCTGTGTTACTCAAAAAAAGACGAGTTCTTTAAATAAGAACTGTATGAAATTGGGGGAGGTGTGATATCTGCAGCAAGAAGGTTTCTTTCATCCAATAATCTATCCCCAACCCCTCTCAAAGGCTGATGGGTAATCTAACCCCTCTCTCTCTGAGGCTGATGATCAATCTAACCCCTCTCTCTCTAAGGCTGATGATCAATCTAACCCCTCTCTCTCTGAGGCTGATGATCAATCTAACCCCTCTCTCTCTGAGGCTGATGATCAATCTAACCCCTCTCTCTCTGAGGCTGATGATCAATCTAACCCCTCTCTCTCTAAGCAGATCCAGAAAACAACACTTCTGCAGCAGCACACGGCAAGAAGATAGAAATGCTTTCAGGGTGTCTCAGTTCACACATCTCAACCAGTTCAGTTCAGCTCCTCTGCCTGTTCACCCTGAGTGGAGTGTGTTTTCCCCCATGCTCTGTCCTATCCAATTAGACTGACACAGTTTGGAGTATGGCCTGATCTAATTGGGCACAAAGTCTGAAACGCTGGGCTCCCACAGAGAGCCGGAGCTGGCCCGAGCTGAGCTCTACAGTACGTCACCCTCGGTCCCTTGCAAAACATGAGCTATGTGGACTGGCACAAGCTCTGACAGACTACAGGGGAAGTATGTAGCCCAAATGACCTGAGGATTTTTTAACTAGGCAAGTCAGTTAAGAACAAATTCTTATTTACAATGACAGCTACTGGGGAACACTGGGTTAACTGCCTTGTTCAGGGGTAGAACGACATATTTTTAGTTTTAGCTTGACAGGTCAGGGATTCGATACAGCAACCTTTCAGTTATCAGCCCAATGCTCTGACCACTAGGTTACCTGCCACCCCAAAATGGAACACTTGGAATTCTGGACAAGGAGAGTCGATTAAGAGTCATTTGTGCTCGGTCACATTCCATTGATGTCATGTCAGTGAAAAAAGGTATTGGATGTTGTACCAATTATCTGACATCAACAAAGTCTGTAGAAACGACCATATAGGCACTCAGTTTAACACTAAACCTACCTCTACTGACACTTACACCCTAGTGCTTTTTGACACATATGGGCTGGTTTCCCAGACACAGATTAAGGAAATAGCATGCTCAATGGGGAATATCCATTCAGTGTACACTTCAGTCCGTGACTTGGCTCAGTCTGTGTCCAGGAAAGAATCCCAAAGAATATCTACAGCCAATGACAACTGCTGAGCAAAAGCTAGGAGCTTGACTTACTGGTGCAGGCTGAGTCTGGAGAATCACTGTCGGCACGGTAGAAGCCATTTTGGCATGGGCAGATATTGGCCCCCCTGTAGCTGGTGCGACTGTTGGGGGGGCAGGGGTAACATGAGTCCTCCCCATGTTTGTACTTGAATGACCCGGGGGTACAGGCTATACAGGAAAGGCAGAAACGAAAGGGACAGTCAGAACACTGGCAACGTCAATAAAGCACGTTGACATTTGTGACAACAACCTAACTCTTGGTCTAGTTCTAGATTAGCGATAGAGAGGAGCTAGTCAGTTCAAATCCTTCAAACCATAATGTTATAATCTTTGTCTGGGTGGGGTTGAAATATGTGAGGGAGTTTTAACTCTTCATCGGGGGTATTTCGGTTCAAATCCTCATTTTCATCATAACATACAAGGGATATCTATCCCAGATAGGTCTAAGGATGACAGATACATTGAGAGGGAACGGTAAAGAGGGTGGGACGACAGTTGATTGCTCCTGTCTGGTTAAGAGGGATGGAGGACGACATTTGATTGCTCCTGTCTGGTTAAGAGGGATGGTGGGACGACAGTTGATTGCTCCTGTCTGGTTAAGAGGGATGGTGGGACGACAGTTGATTGCTCCTGTCTGGTTAAGAGGGATGGTGGGACGACAGTTGATTGCTCCTGTCTGGTTAAGAGGGATGGTGGGACGACAGTTGATTGCTCCTGTCTGGTTAAGAGGGATGGTGGGACGACAGTTGATTGCTCCTGTCTGGTTAAGAGGGATGGAGGACGCCGTTGAGAGTTAGGATACACCTGCATCAATCACACAGTGTCCATTTGGGGTTTCAACACGTTATTCAAGAGGTGGTTCGGCATGCATACAAAGCAGCTGGATCATCCATCAACTGCAACTATAGAGATACTACCTTATACGGTATGTTTTTGTTTGTTTTAGACAGGCATTCTTTTTTTTGGGGGGCCTATCCTCTATCAAGTCAATCTTCAACTTCATTAAAGGAGGTCCCGTGTGGCTCAGTTGGTTGAGCATTGCACTAGCCATGCCAGGGTTGTTAATTCAATTCCCACCGGGGACCAGTCTGAAAATGTTTTCACTCCCTACTGTAAGTCACTCTGGATAAGAGCATCTGCTGAATGACTAACATGTAAATGTAATGTCATAAGAAAAGTTACCTGATAAACCAACACAGGTCTCAACTTGAAATAAGATTGAGGAGATTTACACTAATGGTGCATTTACCCCAGAGTTTTACCCAAAAGGCTCAGACTTTTCTTGTTCCATCTACGCGGGCCGGCACCCGTGTCTCCCTGGGCCATGGCTCCGACAGACCTGCTCTCACTTGGAGCCAAAGCCAGGCCACTGATACTTTTCAGCTGGCATTTCCATAACAATAGCTAAATTTGAAGTTTAAAACCTAACAAAGCAAGGGGTTTTGATTATGCAGAGGTTGTTGATCCTGTCCTCACTGTCAGCCCTAGTTATGGAAACACCATTTCCACAGGAACACAAGGGTGTTTACACTAAATACAGCATAAAAGGTTGCACTTAGGAGCTAGACTTTACTTTGACCTGTGTCCTTTAAGTGTAAAACCGAGGCTCTGGCTAACATCTGTCTTATCAGTATGAGGGCTCATAAAAACCTGGCTGGCGAGGGTGTGATTAACTAGTCAGGCTAAGTGGTTTTCCAGTTTGAACTAGGCTCCGTCCTAATTCTCCGGAATGCCACTTTCAGTGACATTTAGTGAACTTTAATGCTCCACATTCTAGCAGCAACAAGAAACATGCAATAAATATCCAAGTTAAGATAACACGAAAATGTGTTTTAACTCTCGTAACTCAACAAAGACCACAGGTCCTGAAACACTTTAATCTGATTTATATTTGTCTTATTACACACTGCATCATCGTTTTGTTTTGCTCTTTCTGGAGGAGAAGGGTTGTATCACCTGAATAGCTTCATTTGTTAACCTCCTTGGAGATGCCTTTTTGTTTGTGTCTTCTCTGATTCCGGAAAGTTCTGTGGCCCTCACTGGCCCCTCTCTCTTTCTCCCTCTCTCCCTCTCTCTCTTTCTCCCTCTCTCCCTCTCTCTCTTTCTCCCTCTCTCAATTCCAATTCATCTCAATTTCTAAGGGCTTTATTGGCATAGGAAACAAGTTTACATTACCAAAGCAAGTTAAATAGATAATAAACAAAAGTGAAATAAACAACAAAAAATGAACAGAAACATCTCTCTCTCTCCCCTTCTTCCGCTTCCTCTATACCCACTCCCTCCCTCCCATCGCCATCTCTCTGTCTCTGATCCCCTCCCTACACCCTCACCGTCCATCTCTCTGTCTCTGACCCCCTCCCTACACCCTCCCATCGCCATCTCTCTGTCTCTGACCCCATCCCTACACCCTCCCATCGCCATCTCTCTGTCTCTGACCCCCTCCCTACACCCTCACCGTCCATCTCTCTGTCTCTGACCCCCTCCCTACACCCTCCCATCATCTCTCTGTCTCTGACCCCCTCCCTCTCTCTCTGTCTCTGACCCCCTCCCTACACCCTCACCGTCCATCTCTCTGTCTCTGACCCCCTCCCTACACCCTCCCATCGCCATCTCTCTGTCTCTGATCCCCTCCCTACACCCTCCCATCGCCATCTCTCTGTCTCTGATCCCCTCCCTACACCCTCACCGTCCATCTCTCTGTCTCTGATCCCCTCCCTACACCCTCCCATCGCCATCTCTCTGTCTCTGACCCCCTCCCTACACCCTCACCGTCCATCTCTCTGTCTCTAACCCCCTCCCTACACTCTCACCGCCCATCTCTCTGTCTCTGACCCCCTCCCTACACCCATCCATCTCTCTGTCTCTGACCCCCTCCCTACACCCTCACCGTCCATCTCTCTCTGTCTCTGACCCCCTCCCTACACCCTCACCGTCCATCTCAAAGTCTCTTGACACCCTCCCTAAACCCTCACCGTCCATCTCTCTGTCCTCTGACCCCCTCCCTACACCCTCACCGTCCATCTCTCTGTCTCTGACCCCCTCCCTACACCCATCTCTCTGTCTCTGACCCCCTCCCTACACCCTCACCATCCATATCTCTCTCTCTGATCCCCTCCCTACACCCTCACCGTCCATCTCTCTCTCTCTCTGATCCCCTCCCTACACCTTCCCATCGCCATCTCTCTGTCTCTGACCCCCTCCCTACACCCTCACCGTCCATCTCTCTCTCTCTCTGATCCCCTCCCTACACCCTCCCATCACCATCTCTCTGTCTCTGACCCCCTCCCTACACCCTCACCGTCTCTCTCTCTCTCTGACCCCCCCTACACCCTCACCGTCCATCTCTCTCTCTGACCCCCTCCACACACCCTCACGTCCATCTCTCTCTGACTCTGACCCCCTCCTTACACCCCCATAGTCCTTCTATCTTTCTGACCCCCTCCCTACACCCTCACCGTCCATCTCTCTTTCTGACCCCTCCCTACACCCTCACCGTCCATCTCTCTCTCTCTCTGACCCCTCTCCCTACACCCTCACCGTCCATCTCTCTCTCTCTCTGACCCCCTCCTTACACCCCCATAGTCCTTCTATCTCTCTCTGTCCCCCTCCCTACACCCCATAGTCCTTCTATCTCTCTCTCTGACCCCCTCCCTACACCCCATAGTCTTTCTATCTCTCTCTGACCCCCTCCCTACACCCCATAGTCCTTCTATCTCTCTCTCTGACCCCCTCCCTACACCCCCACAGTCCTTCTATCTCTCTCTGACCCCCCCTATACCCCATAGTCCTTCTATCTCTCTCTGACCCCCTCCCTACACCCCCTGACAGTCCTTCTATCTCTCTCTGACCCCCCCTACACCCCAATAGTCCTTACCTTCCGCTCGTCCCTACACCCCACCGTCTTATTTTCCTTCCCCCTCCCTCGCTCCCCCCCCCTCTTCTTCCCTCCCTCTCGCTCTAGACTGAGGTAAGAGATTAAACATCCCTGTGATTAATGGTGAGCGGTGGCAGTGTTGGCTCACGGTGGTCTGAGCGGTGTTAATGAGTGCAGCCGACTGTAGATGAACTAACGGTGGGGAGACCATAGAGGAAATGACACTTCCTCTTCCTCGCCACCACCGCGCCTGAAGCCTCTGGAGAGCCTTTTATCAGGCGTCGACGGCAGGCTTTTAACCGTGAGCCGCCAAATGGCGCTAAATTAGCTCTCTGGCTTGTTATTTACCATTCCTCATGCCCATGTAAAGGCAGGAGAGGTGCATGGAGGCTTCTCTTTCTTTCTCTGACCGCTCCTGATGTTGTCCTGGGCAATGGGAAATTCATGGCTCTATCTCTCAGTCCTCCTCTCTCTCCCTCTTATGTGTCTCTCACTTTATCTTTCCTTCCCCCTCTCACAATATATCGCTCTCTCTCTCACAATCTATTTCTCCTTTACAAACCCTCCAAAAAGAGTGTCTCTCTCTCTCTCTCTCTCCCCTCACAATCTATTTCTCCTTTACAAACACTCTCCAAAATTTCTCCTTTACAAACCCTCCAAAAGTCTCTCACTCTCTCTCTCTCCCTCACAATCTATTTCTCCTTTACAAACCCTCCAAAAAGAGAGTCTCTCTCACTCTCTCTCTCTCCCTCACAATCTATTTCTCCTTTACAAACCCTCCAAAAAGAGTCTCTCACTCTCTCTCTCTCCCTCACAATCTATTTCTCCTTTACAAACCCTCCAAAAAGAGTGTCTCTCTCACTCTCTCTCTCTCCCTCACAATCTATTTCTCCTTTACAAACCCTCCAAAAAGAGTCTCTCACACTCTCTCTCTCTCTCCCTCACAATCTATTTCTCCTTTACAAACCCTCCAAAAAGATTCTCTCCTCACAATCTATTTCTCCTTTACAAACCCTCCAAAAAGAGTCTCTCACACTCTCTCTCTCTCTCCCTCACAATCTATTTCTCCTTTACAAACCCTCCAAAAAGATTCTCTCTCACACTATCTTGCTTTCACACTATCTTGCTTTCTCACTATCTCGTCCCCTTTCACTATCTCATTCTCCCTCTGATTGCCCTCTCTCAATATTTGTATGCTGCTGCTCTCTGCAACAGCTCATTAATGCAAACTCTCCATCCTCCTTCACCCTTCATTCATGTGCCACACAATACACACAGACAGGATGGTGTAGACTGTGACTTTCGATGGGCATTAAAAACAGGCTTTAGTTAAAAGTCAAAACAGTCGACTGTACACTAAAGACTCACACTGGCACTGTGTGTCGGTCATGGCCGGCTCAAACCCTGGCATGCAGGTACAAGACCCCACGGGAACCATCCACTCCCCATCCCCGTTGCAGTACAGCTTCAGAGGGACGGACACCTCCTGCGCATTGGACACGCATGCCCCCGGGGCGATGACCAAGGATGTGGCCTCGGCCCCTGTAGCCGTCTCGGGGAAGACGGCGAAGTTTGCGATGGTCGTCGAGCACTTCTTGAAGAAAACCTGCACGGATATCAAGGACATACAAGCCCCCAGGTCCTGGAAGGCCAGGTAGAAGCCGGCCTTGGAGAGAGGTCCGAAGCTTCGCACTTTGGTGTTGATCCTGCCTGCCACCAGAAGGGAAAAACTCTCATCGGGAGCGATGGTGTCCACCTTCACATAAGGGTTCTCCCTCCACAATGGACTACTTTCCGTGGCGGTGTCGCCGTCAGACTCGTAGTAGAAGAGGTTAAAGGTCTCCTTGCAGGAGCCGGGGATGTTGGGAATACTGGCACAGTCGCGGACAGAGAACTTGAGCTCCACGTAGACGCGTAGCACGCCTTTACGGGGGATGAAGTCCGTCCTCAGCCAGTTGTTCTGGTTGGGTTCGCGCACGTTGCACACCTGATACGTCCTTATGGGACTCATGGAGTCATCGTATCCACTCACCTCCTCCCACTGCAGGAAAACAGAGACAAACACTGTAACTAGTGAAGAGATAGAACTGTACACATTATCAGACATGGGTTCAAATAGTATTTTTCGATCAAAACCTAGAACTTGATTTAGTTTTCCAGGTGCAATGGAACCAATGGAATCATCCCAAAAGCGCAAACCCCACCCAGCTGGCAATTCCAGGCAGGTTCCATCTTTCGCTCAAAGTCTTTGAAAGAAAACAAATGCTAATTGAACCTAGGTCTGCTTATAATCATATTATCATTGCACAGAGAAGGCAGCAATGAGAACGTCGTTCCTATGAAATAAGTCACTTTGCAGGTGCTGCTATTGAGATAGATTATAGGGCATGTCCTCAATGAGAACTACCTCATCTCATCACAAACAGTGTATTATCTATTGAAGAGGCGATTCAAGCGCAATCTCATCTCGCTGGTTGCATCACAGAGGTGTTATGGAGTATCTTTTAAGATTCAAGTGGAACATTTTCTAAGCCTACACCTCAAGTCACAAGGAGTATTGTTGCATGCTATGAAATGTGGTCCCGTCGAGCAGTCAGCACTTAGCTTCAACAGCGATGATATGGTTCTCTACAGTCGGGGAATAAACCATTTACATCAGTTCATATCAGCAGATCTTCTATATCAAATACATTTGACATTATTACAATATAGGCATGACCACCTAAAGGAAATAGTCAAAGAGCCATCTATTTGAGGATTATATCTATAATTAACCATGATCCTAATTAACTGGGTTATTAACAGATTTTTGCCCAAGGAAATAATCATCTCCTCTAAGAAGTTAATCTTTTGATTCTAACAAGTCAACCTGAATAATACATTTCCATTCTTAATGACATTGATCAATTCAACAGGAGGAACAGAATGCATAATTCAATATGGTGGAGCACGCACGCATACAATCTATTCCAAAACGATGAGTCCAGGAATCAGCATCGTACACCATAAATCAGGGCCAGCACAGTGCCGTAATACCTCACAAATAGGATAATTGCGCCCGGCCAGAACGTATGGGCTTGTCACACATTTTGAAAGGGCCATCTTGCCCTTATGACGTATGGCTTGTAGGGGTGCAAAGACATTTGCTGTGAGCCTGCAGAAAGGCTCGAGAAAGGACTGGACTGCCTAAGAGTGTTGCCATAGTAACACATCGTTTCCATTGACTGACTTTGCGCTCACGTACCAAAGACAAATTACACTGCCCTGGAGTGGGGGAGGTCTATCAAGCTGTTAGCCTAGGGGTCAAATTCATGTTGTTTTATTTTCTCATCATTCCTACGGGGGATATCATCATCTGAAACATTAATTCCCTGCTGTAATTTGCCTATGTGCTTCTTCCACCTTAAGAGATATATTTCCACACTCTACAGCTGGTGTTGCTTACAGACGTGTCTGGGTCTGTTTAAGTCTGTTTGGGTCTGTGTACCCAATATGACTGAGTTTCCTCTTTTTGGACAATATTAGAATCGTATGTTTTTGGAAATCCTGATATGCGAGAAACTTTGCTTAAATTTCAAACTTAAAGGTGTATGTTTATCATTTGTTTTCAGCAACCAAGAAAACAAACAGAGTTATAAAACAGTGGGAGGTATGTCGTTTAAGTCCGGGGGAGATCTATTAACTAGCAGATGGAGCAAATGCTGTGGAGTACTGCAGGAACACAAGTCAAGGTTTAAATTCTATACCAAAAATACACACACACACACACACACACACACACACACACACACACACACACACACACACACACACACACACACACACACACACACACACACACACACACACACACACACACACACACACACACACACACACACACACACACACACACACACACAGACTCACTCCACTCTCCGGAAACGTGGTCCAGGCCAGTTCTGTGGTTGCCCACTTGCTGTCCATTAGTGTTTCTGTAAATCAAGAACAAGAGGGTTAGTTTAAACTAAGTATTAAGAGGTGGTTTATGGGAAATAAAAAAATATAGCACAAACAAAAAAAGCCCACACAGATGTCTATTATTAACTTAATGAAATATTTTCTATATTTTCATTCTATTCATTTCTGTGGTCTTGACATCAATTCCACACACACAGACCCACAGACACACACAGACCACACACACAGACGACAGACACACACACACACACACACACACACACACACACACACACACACACACACACACACACACACACACACACACACACACACACACACACACACACACACACACACACACACACACACACACACACACACACACACACACACACACACACACACACACACACACACACACACACACACACACACGCACAGACACACACACACACACAGACGCACAGACACAGAAAAGGGCTGAATACATAAATAATCTGTCATGATGACACAACTGTTATCACACATAAAGTTCCATCACATAGAAATAAGATTCTAGAAGAAAAAACCTGTCAGTCTTTGATAGAATTGGAAATACAGAAATGGGCAAAAAAATGCCCCATCCTCTAGGAGGGAGAAATCATCTTGATCGGATTTCAAAGCTTTACTGCTAAACAATATCACAATCAATCCCAAAGCACTCGGAGACCCAGCCATAGTGGATTCTCCAGAATATTGACCTTGTATAATACAGGTCATTGTGAAAGAATCAGGTGAATTAAAGTCTGTTTGTTCCTGCCTAGCAACAAATGATCCTAGTATCTTTTTTTCTTTACACTTCTGTGTTTACGATGTCAGAACGAGGGATGAGGTTAAACAAATACAAGAAAAGAACGTGTCATTTAGTGGATCAATAGACACTGTTGTCACCTTTCAGGCTGTGTGATGGTTGAGTGTAGGTCATTAAACCACACAAAAGGCCCAGTTAAAAGGCCATCTTCTTGATTGTGAAGATTCAACTGTTTACTCAAATGCACCTCCAATTTACAGATGTGTCAATGACTTTTAATAGAAACTCAAGCATGAGGACTCCCTTATTTTCATGGTAGTTTGAACCTAGATTAGCAATACATTGTCAAAAGTGATCTTCTTCATTCTAATAATCAATCTAAACATTGGATTCTTTACTCAAATGCAACTCCAATTTACAGATGTGTAAGGACTCACCCATTACTATATTGTGTTGGGGATCTACATTTGCTATAAGGTGTGGGTACCACTTTATAATAACCTTGCATGAATAACATTATATAAATGATTATAAATGTTATAAATGATTATGAATTGTAAGGCTAATTAATGATTACAAAAAAGGTATTTATAGTTATTTTTATTAAGGTGTGCATGTTTGCTATTGTGTGTTGGATTACCCCTGGTTGACCAAGAGGAGAGTGAGGTGATACAACGTGTGTAGCTATGGTTGCTGCACTACACATGATCAAATTACCATAGATGTGAGCTGGCCAGCTGCGGAAGCTTGACTACAACGGGTATTGAAATAAATGCCAATAACAGTTCATCAGTCATGAGACAGCGAGAACATTGACTAGCTGTCTGCACGTTCAACAAGCGCCAAGCCCAAGTCCATCTATCTCAGGTTCCAGGTTATTTCTTGGATGTTAGAGCCTTTTCCTGAGGCAACATAAACTCTTCTCCAACTGACCTCTTCATAGACCTCAGTGAGCCTTGCTGTGGCTTACTGAACAGGGCTTTGCCTGAGAATTCCATCGCTACTCGCAGTAGCACTCAAAGAACATTTGTGTAGATTAGAGGTACTTTATCCACAGGCTTACCACATGAGTTCAATTCAGATTCCCAAGGTTTGACAGAAGGCTCAATACTAATTCAAACGTGCTTCAGCTGCGCAGGAAGTCTTTTATTGAAAAACATTTTTTTTTAACTTGACCCCCGAAAGCTAAACACAGCTTTTAATTAAATAGCATCCCAAGTGTAAAAACTCTCTACCGCTTCGCCCTCCAAGTACCATTTGAAAGTCTAACTTTGTAGCTATTACTCAAATCCGTCAAGATACTCTCCCATAAAACTACAGGCAGTGGTGATGCCTCCCCCAGGGCAAAAAAAACCCCAATGGAACTTACAGGATCTCCATCACCGCCCCCATGGTGTTTACGGTTTGTATTCACTGGAGCAAAATGCATCAGTATGTCCTTACTCACTGCTCCTATTGGAGCACACAGGCTAATGTTTAATGCATTTTTTTGAGTTGGGAGGCTATGAAAGGAAGGCCACTCCTCGTATTCAATTAATTTGACACGTACTTCCACAAATATATGAAATATTTAAAGGACTAACATCTCTCCACTGATTCTGTGTATAATCAGGTACATATAGATAGACATAGGCCATAACACATAGGTATTTCGACTGGAAATGAAGTGGCAAATTCAGAGTTCGTAGGTCTACTGTTTGACTATTTTTGCTGGTCTCGCTAGATGAGTGCATCTTCTATCTCCATTCATCAATCAATCAATCAATCAAAAATGTATTTATAAAGCCCTTTTTACATCAGCAGATGTCACAAAGTGCTGGACAGAAACCCAGTCTAAAACCCCAAACAGCAAGCAATGCAGATGTAGAAGCACGGTGGCTAGGAAAAACTCCCTCGAAAAACAGGAGCCTGTGAAGAAACCTAGAGAGGAACCAGGCTCTGAGGGGTGGCCAGTCCTCTTCTGTCTAAGCTGAGATGTTGAGATGTTATGCTTGATGAACCGCTTTAATCAACTCAAGCTGACCCTAATTCGACATTCTCCTTCAGGCTATTTGCATCTGCACATATGGTTCAAATCAGAATGATCCATATTTACCTCTAATGTACAGGCAAGAGATAAGGAAAGTGTGCACTGATATAGAGATGTTCCTCATGTATGTGCAGAAGAAAATGGCTAAGTGTGTTCTTCTGCATTCATGCATATTTTTCGTCGCCTATTACGTCAGATATTTTTTATAGAATGTTAAGGTTTTCTGAGCAATTATGTAATTGCATTTACGTTCCAATACCATGTGACTGAAAATAGCACAGGTACACACAACATTACTGTTAAAGGGGTTAATTATAAAGAAGATCACAGGGTCAATGCGTCACACACATGACTAGGAGGCCAGAGCTTATATAGCCAGATAAACTCATGGACACACCCAAGGATGCAGTCATGGACACTGCACTCAAATCCACAAAACAAATCGACATTCAACTGACATACAATACTGGGGGGGGGGGTCCTCATGGAAACCAATGTGAAACTGCCAATTCAATTGTTCCATTAATTCCAATTCATCTCTTGGAATTAACTAAACAACACTGAACTTAACACAAATGAATTTAATTAATTCTATGGATGGAAGTAAATGAAACCAACAGGCAACTGCCAATTTAAGAGCCAAACTCCAACTCATCTCCCCATCACACTGGCAACAGGGCATGGACCCCAACAGCCCTAAAACCCATAAGACACTCTAACCACTCTAACCTCCGCCCATCCCCAGAGGACAGACATTAGTTAACAACCCAGTGTTGAGTAACTGAAGTTGTTGGTCGGGGAGAAACTTGCTGATGAAAGGCCCAGTGGGACTAGCTAGGGAGGCTGCGGCTGCCGCTGCATTGATTTAGATGCTGACACCAGAATTAATGAGGGATAATACTGGCTGGCGTCCAAGAGAAGCAGATTGTACTCGGAGAAGGACAGGCAGGCATGCAGGCAGGGAAAGATGGGGGATTTGGAGAGAAATATTAAGGAGCTGGTATAGCCTAAATGAATTTGCCTTGGTTTACATTGGCTGGGCTCCACCCTGTAGAAATAACCTGGTCTCAGATTGGTTTGTGCTGTCTTGCCAACTCACGTGACAATGTCTGACCGTAGACGTTGGTAAGACAGTGCCAAATGTGACAATGACCATAGGCGTTGGCAAGACAGCACAAACAGATCTGGGACCAGGCAATCGATTGGCAAGCAACTGGGAGAGTATGCTCCTCTGGTAATTAGTCTGTTTGTTTTGGTTTCTGAAATTACTACATATCAGTGAAGCACTTTGGAAGGAAGGTTCAGGATTTAAATTGTTAGAGATATTGGCTTTTCCCTACAGAAAGGAAATGTACAGAGTGACGCTAAACCTTGTTACATTAAGCATGTAATATGCACGTTGTAATGTGAGGCACCTATTTTGGAGTTATGCCAATTGAATATACAGATGTAGGATCTTAATTTGATCACTATTGTTGCTGAAAATGCAAATGTACAGTGTATTCAAGGTATAAAAAGTTAATAATTTCACTTTAAAATGTCAGACTTGATTTGGTATCAACCCCCCCCCCCAAAATGTCCAATAAACCAATTTTTCCCCTCCAAATTTCCTGTTGTTGCAGGATTATTTTTCTGCTAGCAAACTAGCTCAAATGAAGATCCTACATCTATATATGAAAACTACAACCTCCCCATCGGTGTAAGCCCTTGTTTACTTTGTGATAACTAATTACATCATATCATATATATATAAATATCAGAATGTCAGAGTCCGGAATACATATATATCTGACATTCTTATATTTTTTGGATTTGTGTGTTTAGTTTTGTTATACTGCACTGTTGGAGCTAGAAGCATAAGCATGTCGCTGCACCTTCGATAATAACATCTGTAAAATATGTGTAGGTGATACAAGTTGATTTGGGTGTATTATACAGCATTAGTCCTGAATGTCAAACTGAGCTGATTTATGGGTTTGGTCAAGCAACCAAGCATAAGGACAGAAGGCCATCCTTAGCTTGTGGGTGTGACAACAGAGCAAAAGGTACTCAACAATAGCCACGGGGATGCAGTTGGAATGTAAGCATGGGAGTGTTACACACGGAGGCCTGAGAATGCAAGGCATCCTTTTCCTTTGTAGGGAAAGCTATACCAAGGAACTGTAGTTTTTCTAGTGTGTGTGTCATTGATCAGTTTCGTAGAACAATAATCATCAAATGTGTGGCTCAACCACAACACAATAAAATGGTGTGATACGAAACACGACGTATATAATACTATTTGAATAGTATGAACATAAACGGTAACTTCGTATCCTAAACAATCGATCTACTCTATCCATTGTCAACTGTGGAACATTACAACCTTTTTTTTTAATTTGAGGTTATTACAGGTATCCTACAACCTAATGAACATGAACATAATGAATGTTTTTATGAGCCATGCAATTGCCAAAATAAAGCTGCGCTTCATGATATTGTACAACGATTATTCATATTATTCTAACATAATTGCCTTATTGGCAGTTCATCAAGGCTTGGGAACACATTCGTTGGAACATCTACATACGTAAAAGAAAATTCGTAGAAAATAGTGTAGTATATTGACATGATTTTTTTGTACATACCTTCAACAGCTAATACCACGGGAAGCACAAAGCTGCACATCCACAGCAAGTAATCCATTGTCATAAACTAGGTTCTTGCAACATGAATAAAGACTTTGACTGGACCGGTCAGATGGTGCCACACAACATACACCACCTATAGCACTGGAGTCGATGAACGGTTTACACGTCACTTGAATTAATATGATGAATAAAACCATCCCGTTCCACTACATCCAGTCGAACGTAGTATTAATCAAGCATTTTTTGTTTTTCATTGAAATCAACGGTCAAATCCTCGAAGAGAATGGACAAAGCTTACGGAGCATTACAATGCGCTCTTTCTACAACTCCTTTCTCGCGCTTTACCGATGCCAAATTGTTATCCAAACGCACATCTATGCCCGTGCACATTGCTCCAAAAATACAGCAAATCTTTACTATCTAAAAACTAAGTAATCCACTTCACTAACTCCGTTGTAGCTGTTGCTCCTCAAGGAGTGTGCATTGGAATGGCAATCGGGACAGCCGAGACAGACGGGGGCTGGGGAGTGTACGGGACGGGTGGAAGGAGGGGGGTCTGCCTTGCTCTGCGAACATGCAAGTCACACCCCTCCCGAGACGCAGAGAGAATCTCGTGCACTTTGGGGACCAGCATTAGAGATAAGAGAAAACCTTTCCTGGTTTATGTGGTGGTTTCGTTCATTCAAGCCCCATAACCTGAATCAATGTGCAATACAAAACGAACTGTGGATCTGTGACGAATGTCAATAACGAAGCCTTGGATAGATGGATAGATAGCGCCTCCCACAGGTTATTGAGTTACTATTGTAGGCTAGCATGAGCGCCTCCCACAGGTTATTGAGTGTCAAGGTTACTAATTGTAGGCTAGCATGCTGTGATTTTAATTACTGTTGACCTACTGTGATGTATTGAACTAGCATGAGCGCCTCCATCCATATGTACAAACTAAATATATGGTTAAATTGAGACAATTACATTGATCAAGGTTACTAATTGTAGGCTAACATGATTGTTTTAACATGTTTTGAGGCTGTGATTTTAATTTGTTTACAAACATTGTAAAATGACCTACTGTGATGTATTGAACTATTACAACATAACTCATACTATCGGAACTTTGCGACCTCTGTTTTATAAAACTTTTTTTTTGTGAAGAATCAACAACAAGGGGACAATCAGAAGTGGAACAACATTTATTGAAAAACAACAAATCAAAAACTGAAAAATTGGGCGTGCAAAATATTCCAACTGCCCCTCTTTCGTTAAAAAGCTGAGGGATGGGGCTGGAGAAATGGAACCAATCTCAAATCCATAGACAGAGCTATGGAGACAGACTGGCCATCCATATGTACAAACTAAATATATGGGGGGTTGGAAATGATGCAGACAATTACATTGATGGAAGCCACAATCTATATGCAATATATATAATAATACATATAAATAAATAAAGAAATAAATAAAGAAAGAAATATATATATATATATATATATATTGGTATATGTAGGCAGCAGGACATGGCACACGTTAACCCCAGTGGTGTATGTAGGCAGCAGGAATCCCAGTGGTATATTAGGCAGCAGGCATGGCACACATTAATCCCAGTGTATATGTAGGCAGCAGGACATGGCACACATTAATCCCAGTGTTATATGTAGGCAGCAGGACATGGCACACATTAATCCCAGTGGTATATGTAGGCAGCAGGACATGGCACACATTAATCCCAGTGTTATATGTAGGCAGCAGGACATGGCACACATTAATCCCAGTGTTATATGTAGGCAGCAGGACATGGCACACATTAATCCCAGTGGCAGCAGGACATATATGTAGTGGTAGCAGGACATGGCACACATTAATCCCAGTGGTATATGTAGGCAGCAGGACATGGCACACATTAATCCCAGTGTTATATGTAGGCAGCAGGACATGGCACACATTAATCCCAGTGGTGTATGTAGGCAGCAGGACATGGCACATGTTAATCCCAGTGGTATATGTAGGCAGCAGGACATGGCACACATTAATCCCAGTGTTATATGTAGGCAGCAGGACATGGCACACATTAATCCCAGTGGTATATGTAGGCAGCAGGACATGGCACACATTAATCCCAGTGGTATATGTAGGCAGCAGGACATGGCACACATTAATCCCAGTGGTATATGTAGGCAGCAGGACATGGCACACATTAATCCCAGTGGTGTATGTAGGCAGCAGGACATGGCACACATTAATCCCAGTGGTATATGTAGGCAGCAGGACATGGCACACATTAATCCCAGTGGTATATGTAGGCAGCAGGACATGGCACACATTAATCCCAGTGGTATATGTAGGCAGCAGGACATGGCACACATTAATCCCAGTGATATATGTAGGCATTAGGACATGGCACACATTAATCCCAGTGGTATATGTAGGCAGCAGGACATGGCACACATTAATCCCAGTGGTGTATGTAGGCAGCAGGACATGGCACACATTAATCCCAGTGGTATATGTAGGCAGCAGTGGTGTAAAACGGCTATTTCAGCTGTCTGTATTTGTATTTATTATGGATCCCCATTAGTTCCTGCCAAGGCAGCAGCTACTCTTCGCTACTCTCCCTGGGGTCCAGCAAATTTAAGGCAGTTATACAATTTTAAAAACATTACAATACATTCACAACAGATTTCACAACACATTAAGTGTGTGCCCTCAGGCCACTACTCTACTACCACATATCTACAACACAAAACCCATGTGTATGTGTATGAATAGTGCGTATGTTATTGTGTGTGTGTACGCACTGCATCTAAGTGCAAGTAGGCGTCACTACAGACCCTGGTTCGATTCCAGGCTGTATCACAACCGGCCGTGTTCGGGAGTCCCATAGGACAGCACACAATTGGCCCAGTGTCGTTAGGGTTTGGCCGGGGTAGGTCGTCATTGTAAATAATCATTTCACTTGCCTAGTTAAATAAATGTTAAATAAAAAATGCATGTGCCTGTGTTTGTGTCTCATTCTACGACCCGGGAGTCCCTGGCGTTACAAGCGCCATGCTCTACCAACTGAGCTCCCCAGTCCCCGCTGTCCCTGCGCTCGGCACCTTTACACCAAACCCCATATCCCCCGGTCATGCCCCCTCCCCTTACATCCCCTTGTGGCTCCCCACTGCCAGCTCCCCTTCAGCTCCCCACACACCCTCTCTCCCCTAGCCCCCCGACTCTTTTTGTCCCCCTGTCTTTGTGGTCTAATTACCTCCAGCTCAGTCCCCAGCAGGTTGGGTCCTTGTGGCCCCCCACACTGCCAGCTCCCCTTCAGCTCCCCATTTTTTCCCCTTACACATCTACACACAATACCCTCTCTCCCCAGCTAGCCCCCCCCCCGGACTCTTTTTGTCCCCCTGTCTTTGTGGTCTAATTACCTCCAGCTCAGTCCCCAGCAGGTTGGGTCAGCCCCTCCATTGAAACAGTGATGGGCAGGATGGCTCTTTAAACCACATCCCACTACATTGACTGAACCCAAAATATGACACTGCTGCCTGGCTTCTTCATAGAATCAATGACATCATTGTAAAGAGTGGGGGGTCATCTATGTAAATGCTAGGAATGCAGCATGTAGTCTATTATAGAGACATTGAAATACTTGTTGGGGGTTTGGAATCAACTGGTGTTGTTGTGATATATACGTCTAGTGATGTATTGGGTGCTTTAATGTAGTTGACAGACTGGAACCGTAGCGTTTTTCTTTTGAGAAAATGAAACATTTACTGTTTATGCGGGTTGTTTTCTCATTATGCCGATGTCGAGA
This sequence comes from Oncorhynchus gorbuscha, assembly GCF_021184085.1. Taxonomy (NCBI): domain Eukaryota; kingdom Metazoa; phylum Chordata; class Actinopteri; order Salmoniformes; family Salmonidae; genus Oncorhynchus; species Oncorhynchus gorbuscha. Next base: position 67,726,413 of record NC_060180.1, read on the forward strand.
CAAAGAATATTCAGTGCCTTCAGAAAGTATTCATCACACCCGTTGACTTATTCCACATTTTGCTGTGTTACGGTCTGAATTCAACATTTATTAAATACATTTTTTCCCCCTTACACATCTACACACAATACTCTATAACGACAAAGGGAAAACAATCTTACAAAATGTATTCAAAATAAAATACAGAAATATTGAATTTACATAAGTATTCCCACCTCTGAGTCAATACTTTGTAAAGGGCACATTTGGCAGTGATAACAGCTGCGAGTCTTTTGGGTAAGTGTCTAAGAGCTTTGCACACCTGGATTGTACAATATTTGCCAATTATTTATTTTAAAATTCTTCAAGCTCTGTTGGTTGTTGATCATTTCTAGACAGCCATTTTCAAGTCTTGACATAGATTTTTCAAGACGATTTAAGTAAAAACTGTAACTAGGCCACTCAGGAACCGTCAATGTCATCTTGGTAAGCAACTATAGTGTATATTTGGCCTTGTGTTTTAGTTTATTGTCCTGCGGAAGGGTGAATTTGTCTCCCAGTGTCTTTTGAAAAGCAGACTGAACCAGGTTTTACGTGCTTAGCTCCATTCCATTTGTTTTCATCCTAAAAAACTCCCTATACCTTGCCGATGACAAGCAAACCCATAATAACATGATGCAGCCACCACCATGCTTGGAAATAGTAAGTGTGGTACTCAGTGATGTGTTGGATTTCCCCCAAACATAACGTTTTCAATTCAGAGCATAAAGTTCAGTTCGTTACCACATTGTTTGCAGTTTTACTTTGTGCCTTATTACAAACAGGATGCATGTTTTGGAATATATTTAAGTCACTATTGGCCTCATGGTGAAATGCCTGAGCGGTTTCCTTCCTCTCCGTCAACTGAGTTAGGAAGGACTTGTGTATCTTTTTACTGACTGGGTGTATTGATACACCATCCAAAGTGTCATGAATAACTTCACCACGCTCAAAGGGAAACTCAATATCTGCTTTTTACATTTTATTTCTACCAATAGGTGCCCTTTGTGAGGCATTAGAAAACCTCCCTGGTCTTTGTGGTTGAATCTGTGTTTGAAATTCACTGCGCAACTGAGGGACCTTATATATGTGTGTAACGGTTTTCCTCCTTTTCTGAGGAGGAGTAGGAAAGATCGGACCAATGCGCAGCGTGGTAAGTGTCCATATATTATTGAAATATAACCGAACACTGAATACAAAAGAACGAGGAATAAATGAAAACCGAAACAGTTCTGTATGGAGAAACACAGACACAGAAAACAACTACCCACAACCCATAGTGGGAAAACAGGCTGCCTAAGTATGGTTCTCAATCAGAGACAACGATCGACAGCTGCCTCTGATTGGGAACCATACCAGGCCAAATACAGAAATACAAAACCTAGAATACACAACATAGAATGTCCACCCCAACTCACGCCCTGACCAAACTAAAAGAGACATAAAAAAGGAACTAAGGTCAGAGCCTGACAATGTGTGTGGTACAGAGATGAGGTCGTCATTCAAAAATCATGGTAAACACTACTATGGCACACAGAGTGAGTCCATGCAACTTATTATATGAATTGGGAACCACATTTCTACTCCAGAACTTATTTAGGATTAGCATTACAAAGTGGTTGAATACCTATTGAGTCAAAACATTTCAGCTTTTCATTTTTTGTTAATTTGTAAAGATTTCCAAAAACATGATTCCACTTTGACATTATGGGGTATTGTGTGTAGGTCAGTGACACAACACCTCAATTCAATCCATTTTAAATGAGGCTGTAACAATAAAATGTGGGAAAAGTCCAGAGGTGCGAATACTTTTACAGCCATTGCTGTGAGGAACAATACAATAGCCAATGAATGAAGTCGCCTCTGGAGGAGGGTTTTGAAAGACTTTGATTGTGTAAGTGTAAACATTCCCTCTACCTACTATGTGTATTGGATACCTATGTGCAATCACAGCAGCAACGTTTGTGACCCATTGCCATGGAAACAAGGCAACCGGTGGAGTACAAACAGTATTGTAAATACAACCTATGTGTATCTGTTTGCTGATCTGAACTATTTGCACATTGTTAAGAACACTGTATGTTGCTTGATACTATACAATTTGAAACGTCATTATCCTTTTGAAACCTTTAGAGTGCAATGTTTACTATATGTTTGTTTTTGTTGTTGTTGTTGTTGTTGTTGTTTTTGGGGGTTTCTTCTCACTTTTGTTTATTTCACTTGCGTTTGCAATGTAAACATGTTTCCCATGCCAACAAAGCCCCTTTGAATTGAATTGAGAGGAGAGAGAGGATCAATGTCTGTGATTTAACTGAGGACCAGTGTTTCCCAAATGCAAGGAGTTTGGTGGATTATGGGGCAAACACTTCATTTTAGACCCCCACTTAGAGCAAGAAGTCAACAACAGAGGGGCTCCAGAAGAGAGGAAGGACTGTCATCTGAAGAGTGTTGCCAGCAGCTACGTATATGGGTGTGAGATGTCTCAACCTCTCACTCATCCTGTGACTTCCCCTTCCTGGGAACATGTTGGTCAACAGTATCATCAACACACTAGTATTACAGTTTCTCCATTGCTTGAGCACATTTGTCCAAACACAATTCCCTTCTTCAAAACAATTAACACACAACCCCAAGCTGAAACACGTTGGCCAAAAACGACACATTTTATTTACATAATGTATAAAGAGTCTTAAAAACATGAAATGCATGACACAAAACCAACTACCTCCATCTAAACATACAACTTGTTATCTAATGAAATGTTATTTCAATCAATTGTTACATAATGGCCCAATAAATACTAACTACAGCTATCAATATACCCTAACATGGTTAACCCCCTTTTATATGTCTGGGCCATTTGTTGATAATAAAATTCTAGCACCATAAAAGGCTAATGAACATCATTACAGCATGGGCTATATTCCTTTTCCTAAAATGATTTTTACCAAAGATGACCAATGCATAATGTCACTCAAGAGCATCAATATTCAAAAACAAAAGGCTTTATTTGACCTTGTTCCATTTTAACTGAGAGTTGAACTATCTTCCTCTGTGTGCCTCTCTACCTCTTCTTTGTCCTTACCCTCTACCTCTTACTTGGTCCATTCTTGCAAACAGCAAGTCAAAGGTGACTTATTTGATGCATGAATAAGGACCGATTACTGTTTTGGACATGTGCAGAAGAGGTTCACATTCATGGGAGTAATTTGTATCAGCTGTGACCAAAATGTGTAAATGTTGTTTGTCTCGAATTTACTCAACTGAGTTTTGCGTTTTTTTGTTGTTGTAGAAAGTTGGGTTTACTGTTTTTCAAAAACGTGCTTAGTATTTTCATTGTGTGTGAAAGCTACGAGGAATGATTTACAGTTTTGCAAAAAAAGAATACTGTTGTGCTCTCTAGGCTATGATGGACATCAAGTGGACCCCAGTTTCATTATAAGTGTCTTAGCAATCAACGAGAACTGTAACACATTGCCATCAGTACATTGCATTCAGTTGCACTGTCTGCATTGTTCGGTTAAGGGCTTGTAAGTAAGCATTTCACGGTAAGGTTGTATTCAGCGCATGTGACGAATAAAAATGTATTTGATTAGATTATAATCAACACATTATCATCAATACATTATCATCGACACATTATCATCGACACATTATCAACACATTGTCATCAACACACTATCATCAGTGCACTATCGTCAACACATTATCATCGACACATTGTCATCAACACACTATCATCAACACACTATCATCAATACACTATGGTCAACACATTATCATCGACACATTGTCATCAACACACTATCATCAGTGCACTATCGTCAACCCATTATCATCAACCCATTATCATCAACACATTGTCATCAACACACTATCATCAGTGCACTATCGTCAACCCATTATCATCAACCCATTATCATCAACACATTGTCATCAACACACTATCATCAATGCACTATCGTCAACACATTATCATCGACACAGTATCAACACATTGTCATCAACACACTATCATCAACACACTATCATCAACACATTGTCATCAACACACTATCATCAATGCACTATCGTCAACACATTATCATCGACACAGTATCAGCACATTGTCATCAACACACTATCATCAACACACTATCATCAATGCACTATTGTCAACACATTATCATCGACACATTATCAACACATTGTCATCAACACATTATCATCAACATGACCGTTATTCTTTCTGCTGTTTCCAGAAGGTTGAGGCCTGAGAGAATGCTCTATACAGTATTCTGTATGTTAATCAGAGGTCAACTTACAGCTGTTACATGTTTACTGAATGATCCAAAGGTACATAGCTACTGTATGTTTCATTAAAAGGCCTTCATGAAGTTTCAATACTGATATTGAGTCACCCTCAATAAAGATGGTAGGCTTTTTATTGTTGCATACGTTTGTGTAGAATGATGACTTTTTAGAGAAACCTATCTATAGCTCTTCATTCATTCAATAACTTAGCCATCCATCCAACAATAAGTCTCACCCTTTCATTCACTGATTCATTGATTCATTCAAACAGATCCTAACTCAGGCAGTCATGTCTACCACATATACTATAGCTTTGATCATAGACTGAGAATATATGCGCCTGGGCTTTCGCTGTGACGGCAAGTGGTGTGTTATGAAGAATCATGGTTGAGAGAACCTTTTGCCATCCTGCCGTAGTCCACAAATGAGAAATCAGTCCTTGGGATGAGGTGGGGAAATATATATTTCACAGAGCATGGCGAAGAGAGGCTGCCGTGATATGACACGATTCAAGGGCTACAGATGTAGGATCTTAACTTGAGTCAGTTCGCTACAGCAGTAAAATAATCCTGCAGCAACAGGAAATGTGAATTATTATGTAGATTACAATTTGGATTTTTTTTGTTGTTGTAGGGGTTGATCATTTTATTGTTCGGGCAAATCAAGTCTGACATTTTAAAGTGGAAATTCCAAACTTTAAAAATAATTTTTAAATCTTGAATACACTACAAGTATGCAAATTCCAGAAACAACATGATGATCAAATTAAAATACGGCATCTCTATGTCCCCAATGGTACCCCATTCCCTATATAGTGCACTAATTTTAACCATGACCCATAGGGCTCTGGTCAAAACTAGTGCACTGATGTAGGGAATAGGGTGCCATTTGGGAATCAGACAAGGATAAGCCTGGGAATAGAGTATTGCACTGGGGGGGTATCAGCTGTGAAACAGCAGCTGACAGGACAGGATGACAGATCATTTCACAGCCTGAGCTCTCCTGGAAGCTACTTTGGAATTATGTCTAACTCTGCTACTGTGTGTGTGTGTGTGTGTGTGTGTGTGTGTGTGTGTGTGTGTGTGTGTGTGTGTGTGTGTGTGTGTGTGTGTGTGTGTGTGTGTGTGTGTGTGTGTGTGTGTGTGTGTGTGTGTGTGTGTGTGTGTGTGTGTGTGTGTGTGTGTGTTTGCGGGGAGGTTGAAAAGATTTGCCACGGGCTCTCAAATCGTCAAAAAGTTCTACAGCTGCACCATTGAGAACATCTTGACTGGCTGCATCACCGCCTGGTATCGTAACTGCATGGCGCCACAGAGGGTGGTGCGGACCACCCAGTACATCACTGGGGGTGAGCTCCCTGCCATCCGAGACCTCTATATTAGGCGGTATGAAAGGAAGGCCCAGAAAATGATTAAAGACTCCAGCCACCAAACCATAGACTGTTCTCTCTGCTTCTGCACGGAAAGAGGTACCAGAGCATCAAGTCCGGCACCAGCAGCCTCCTGAACAGCTTCTATGCCCAAACCATAAGACTGCTAAGTAGCTAACAGAATGGTTACACAGACTATCCGAGTTGACCCTTGTATTTTATTTTTGGACTGACTCTATGCACTCTCACACACTGACACTCTCACACACTGACACTCTCACACACTGACACTCTCACACACTGACACTCTCACACACTGACACTCTCACACACACTGACACTCTCACACACTGACACTCTCACACTCTCACACACTGACACTCTCACACACACTTAATTTGCTCACACACAACACGTATACACATACATACGGACTCTACACACACAATCATTATATACCCTGCTGCTGCTCTGTTTATCATTATATCCTGATGCCTAGTCACCTTACCCCTATACAAACAGTATACCTCTATCACTCCAGTATTCCTGCACAGTGTACATATGGTATTGGAACTGACTCTGAAACTGACCCCGAAACTGACCCCAAAACTGACCCTGGAACTGACCCTGTATATAGCTACTGACCCTGGAACTGACCCTGTTATATAGCTACTGACCCTGGAACTGACCCTGTTATATAGCTACTGACCCTGGAACTGACCCTGTATATCGCTTACTTACTTTCTTCTTATTTCTATTTCTGCTGTGCTTTTGTTCTACTTCACTTTATAGTACTACTGATATTGATTACTGCATTGCTGAGAAAGCGCGAGCAAACAAAAGCATTTCACTGTACTTGTGCACGTGACAAAACTTTAAACGTGTGTGTGGGTGTGTTTGTGTGTGTTTGTGTGGGTGTGTGTGGGTGTGTGCGGGTGTGTGTGTGTGTTTGTGTGTGGACACTAGAGTGAAGGAAAAGAGTATCCAGGACCAGCACTAGTTCATCATTGAAGGCCAGGGCGCTCTGGACAATATAGGAAGTCTGTCAGTCTTGATTCTAAATGATGCAGTAGCACTTCGTATAGCACGTTGTGACATCTGCTGATGTAGAAAGGGCTTTATAAATACATTTGATTGATTGATTGATTGATTGATTTGTATTTGTATTTATTATGGATCCCATTTAGCTGCTGCCAAAGCAGTAGCTACTCTTCCTGGGGTCAAACAAAATTAAGGCAGTTTATACCATTTTAAAATATTACAATAGATTCAAAGACTTCACAACACACTGTGTGCCCTCATTCCCCTACTCCACCACTACCACATACTGTATCTACAGTAGTAAATACATGTGTATGTATAGTGCGTATGTTATCGTGTGTGTGTGTGTGTGTGTGTGTGTGTGTGTGTGTGTGTGTGTGTGTGTGTGTGTGTGTGTGTGTGTGTGTGTGTGTGTGTGTGTGTGTGTGTGTGTGTGTGTGTGTGTGTGTGTGTGTGTGTGTGTGTGTGTGTGTGTGTGTGTGTGTGTGTGTGTGTATGCATGTGTCTGTGCCAATATTTGTGTTGCTTCACAGTCTCTGCTGTTCCAAAAGGTGTTGTTTTATCTGCTTTTTAAATCTAATTTTACTGCTTGCATCAGTTACTTGTAGTCATGGCTCTATGTAGAACTGTGTGCCTCCCACAGTCTGTTCTGGACTTGGGGACTGTGAAGAGACCTCTGGTGACATGTCTTGTGGGGTATGCATGGGTGTCCGAGCTGTGTGCCAATAGTTTAGACAGACAGCTCGGTGCATTCAAATCAAATCAAATCAAATGTATTTATATAGCCCTTCTTACATCAGCTGATATCTCAAAGTGCTGTACAGAAACCCAGCCTAAAACCACAAACAGCAAGAAATGCAGGTGTAGAAGCCGGGTGGCTAGGAAAAACTCCCTAGAAAGGCCAAAACCTAGGAAGAAACCTAGAGAGGAACCAGGCTATGTGGGGTGGCCAGTCCTCTTCTGGCTGTGACGGGTGGAGATTATAACAGAACATGGCCAAGATGTTCAAATGTTCATGCTGACCAGCATGGTCAAATAATAATAATCACAGGCAGAACAGTTGAAATTGGAGCAGCAGCACGGCCAGATGGACTGGTGACAGCAAGGAGTCATCATGCCCGGTAGTCCTGAGGCATGGTCCTAGGGCTCAGGTCCTCCGAGAGAGAGAAAGAAAGAGAGAAAGAGAGAATTAGAGAGAGCATACTTAAATCCACACAGGACACCGGATAGGACAGGAGAAGTACTCCAGATATAACAAACTGACCCTAGCCCCCCGACACATAAACTACTGCAGCATAAATACTGGAGGCTGAGACAGGAGGGGTCAGGAGACACTGTGGCCCCATCCGATGACACCCCCGGATAGGGCCAAACAGGAAGGATGTAACCCCACCCACTTTGCCAAAGCACAGCCCCCACACCACTAGGGGGATATCTTCGACCACCAACTTACCATCCTGAGACAAGGCCGAGTATAGCCCACAAAGATCTCCGCCACGGCACAACCCAAGGGGGGGCGCCAACCCAGACAGGAAGATCACAATCAGTGACTCAACCCACTCAAGTGATGCACCCCTCCTGGAAGAGCCCTAGTAAGCCAGTGACTCAGCCCCTGTAATAGGGTTAGAGGCAGATAATCCCAATGGAAAGAGAGGAACCGGCCAGGCAGAGACAGCAAGGCCTGCGTCTTGTGACCGTAGCGTACGTGTAGGTATGTACGGCAGGACCAAATCAGAGAGATGGGTAGGAGCAAGCCCATGTAATACTTTGTAGGTTAGCAGTAAAACCTTGAAATCAGCCCTTGCCTTGACAGGAAGCCAGTGTAGGGAGGCTAGCACTGGAGTAATATTATCAATTTTTTTGGTTCTAGTCAGGATTCTAGCAGCCGTATTTAGCACGAACTGAAGTTTATTTAGTGCTTTATCCGGGTAGCCAAAAAGTAGAGCATTGCAGTAGTCTAACCTAGAAGTCACAAAAGCATGGATTAATTTTTCTGCATAATTTTTTGCAATGTTACGTAGATGGAATAAAGCTGTCCTTGAAACAGTCTTGAAATGTTCTTCAAAAGAGAGATCAGGGTCCAGAGTAACGCCGAGGTCCTTCACAGTTTTATTTGAGACGACTGTACAACCATTAAGATGAATTGTCAGATTCAACAGAAGATCTCTTTGTTTCTCGGGACCTAGAACAAGCATCTCTGTTTTGTCCGAGTTTAAAAGTAGAAAGTTTGAAGCCATCCACTTCCTTATGTCTGAAACACATACTTCTAGCGAGGGCAATTTTGGGGCTTCACCATCTTTCATTGAAATGTACAGCTGTGTGTCATCCGCATAGCAGTGAAAGTTAACATCATGTTTTCGAATGACATCCCCAAGAGGTAAAATATATAGTGAAAACAATAGTGGTCCTAAAACGGAACCTTGAGGAACACCGAAATTTACAGTTGATTTGTCAGAGGACAAACCATTCACAGAGACAAACTGATATCTTTCCGACAGATAAGATCTAAACCAGGCCAGAACTTGTCCGTGTAGACCAATTTGGGTTTCCAATCTCTCCAAAAGTATGTGGTAATCGATGGTATCAAAAGCAGCACTAGGGTTTAGGAGCATGAGGACAGAAGCAGAGCCTTGGTCTGATGCTTTTAAAAGGTCATTTACCACCTTCACAAGTGCAGTCTCAGTGCTATGATGGGGTCTAAAACCAGACGGAAGCATTTCGTATACATTGTTTGTCTTCAGGAAGGCAGTGAGTTGCTGCGCAACAGACTTTCTAAAAATTTTGAGAGGAATGGAAGATTTGATATAGGCCGATAGTTTTTTTATATTTTCTGGGTCAAGGTTTGGCTTTTTCAAGAGAGGCTTTATTAGTGCCACTTTTAGTAAGTTTGGTACACATCCGGTGGATGGACAGCCGTTTATTATGTTCAACATAGGAAGGCCAAGCACAGCAAGCAGCTCTTTCAGTAGTTTATTTGGAATAGGGTCCAGTATGCAGCTTGAAGGTTTAGAGGCCATGATTATTTTCATCATTGTGTCAAGAGATATAGTACTAAAACACTTGAGGCTCTCTCTTGATTCTAGGTCCTGGCAGTGTTGTGCAGACTCAGGACAACTGAGCTTTGAAGGAATAGGCAGATTTAAAGAGGAGTCCGTAATTTGCTTTCTAATAATCATGATCTTTTCCTCAAAGAAGTTCATGAATTTATTACTGCTGAAGTGAAAGCCATCCTCTCTTGGGGAATGTTGCTTTTTAGTTAGCTTTGCGACAGTATCAAAAAGGAATTTCGGATTGTTCTTATTTTCCTCAATTAAGTTGGAAAAATAGGATGATCGAGCAGCAGTAAGGGCTCTTCAATACTGCACGGTACTGTCTTTCCAAGATAGTCGGAAGACTTCCAGTTTGGTGTGGCGCCATTTCCGTTCCAATTTTCTGGAAGCTTGCTTCAGAGCTCGGGTATTTTCTGTATACCAGGGAGCTAGTTTCTTATGAGAAATGTTTTTAGTTTTTAGGGGTGCAACTGCATCTAGGGTATTGTGCAAGGTTGAATTGAGTTCCTCAGTTAGGATCGTGATCGTGACTACGGCTCAAGCTCATTACCATAACGCACAATGCGAAAAAATATTCCTAAAAATATTTAACCTCCACACATTAACAAGTCCAATAGCTCAAATGAAAGATAAACATCTTGTTAATCTACCCAGCAAGTCAGATTTCTAAAAACATAGCACATTTATATTAAATCACCACCGAAACAAAAGGCAAGCGGCGGCCATTTTGTCCCAGAAAAAATAAAATTTAAAAGTAGGATTAAAAAATAAATGATTCACTAACCTTTTGAAAATCTTCATCAGATGACAGTAATATTACATGTTACACAGTACATTTAATTTTTTTTCAATAATATGCCATTTATATCCATAAATCTCGGTTGACGACATTTAAAAAAAAAAATGCTACTCAAATGTCCGGAGAAATGATGATAGCTCCAAGAGATAACGTCAGATAACAAGCAATAAACATGACTAAATATACATGTTCTACATATATTTACAAAGATACACTTCTTCTTAATGCAACCTCTGTATTACGTTTATTTTTAACGTTACAGACATCGTTCACTGGGCTATACTATGAGTCGGCGCTCAGATGTTAGCAGTATGTCTCCTCTACGTTTGGAGTCCACAGAAACCCCAAATAACCACATAAATATTCCCTTACCTTTGATGTTCTTCCATCAGAAGACGTAGAAGGAGTCATACTTACCCAATACATCGTTTGGTTTCACGTTGTGTGTCCCTGTATTAGCATATGCTAACAGCTTCAGTTGAAATGTGTCAAACATGACTTCTGGTCCAGCACTCTTGCGCATCAAAACTTCCAATTTACATGTCGATTAAACTGGTCAAACGATGTGCAAAATCGAGCTTTATGATGTTTTTAGCATGTAGAACAAAGAGCAGCGCTAACAGACAAACCGGCTTCAAATGCTGGATCATGGAAAAAGACGTACTCCAAATCGGCCGTGCGCAATAGAGTGCATGTTTTTCAGAGGGACACGAGCAATTTCGCCCGCCAAACGTGCAGGGCTCGTGGGATTCCATTTGAAAGCAGGCATCGCGCTGAACAGATAGAGACTGTTCCTGGATCGGTAGCTGCCTGGGAAGGGTGGGGGCCATGACGTCAAAGTTGACCCAACTTTTCTCTTCACGAGAGAGAGTTTGGGAGAAAGGCTGCCCTGAGAGTTCTGCTTTACATACAGACATAATTTAAACGGTTTTAGAAACTTTAGAGTGTTTTCTATTCAATAATAATTATATATGCATATATTAGCAATTTTGGGAAAAAATATTTTCAGTTTACTATGGGCACGCACTTTCTCCAACGGGGGTAGTATAGAGGGGGAGCTCTAAGAGGTTAACTGATTTTTGTCCTCTGGCATCCTTGGGTAGACAGAGGGAGTCTGGAAGGACATCAAGGAATCTTTGTGTTGTCTGTGAATTTATAGCACAACTTTTGATGTTCCTTGGTTGGGGTCTGATCAGATTATTTGTTGCAATTGCAAACGTAATAAAATGGTGGTCCTATAGTCCAGGATTATGAGGAAAAACATTAAGATCCACAACATTTATTCCATGGGACAAAACTAGGTCCAGAGTATGACTGTGACAGTGAGTAGGCTAAGAGACATGCTGGACAAAACCCACTGAGTCGATGATGGCTCTGAAAGCCTTTGGAGTGGGTCTGTAAACTTTTCCATGTGAATATTAAAGTCACCAAAAATGTGAATATTATCTGCTATGACTACAAATGACTGATGAACGCTGTATATGGCCCAGGAGGCCTGTAAACAGTAGCTATAAAAAGTGATTGAGTAGGCTGTATAGATTTCATGACTGGAAGCTCAAAAGACAAAAATTTGAAATTTGCTATCGTAAATGCTATCGTAAATGTTAGCAACACCTCCGCATTTGCGGGATGCACGGGGGATGTGGCAACTAATATGGCAACTAGTGTAGCCAGGAGGTGAGGCCTCATTTAACACAGTAAATTCATCAGGCTTAAGCCATGTTTCAGTCAGGCCAATCACATCAAGATTATGATCAGTGATTAGTTCATTGACTATAATTTCCTTTGAAGTAAGGGATCTAACATTAAGTAGCCCTATTTTGAGATGTGAGGTATCATGATCTCTTTCAATAATGACAGGAATGGAGGAGGTCTTTATCCTAGTGAGATTGCTAAGGCGAACACCGCCATGTTTAGTTTTGCCCAACCTAGGTCGAGGCACAGACACGGTCTCAATAGGGATAGCTGAGCTGACTACGCTGACTGTGCTGGTGGCAGACTCCCCTATGCTGGCAGGCTGGCTAACAGCCTGCTGCCTGGCCTGCACCCTATTTCATTGTGGAGCTAGAGGAGTTAGAGCCCTGTCTATGTTGGTAGATAAGATGAGAGCACCCCTCCAGCTAGGATGGAGTCCGTCACTCCTCAGCAGGTCAGGCTTGGTCCTGTTTGTGGGTGAGTCCCAGAAAGAGGGCCAATTATCTACAAATTCTATCTTTTGGGAGGGGCAGAAAACAGTTTTCAACCAGCGATTGAGTTGTGAGACTCTGCTGTAGAGCTCATCACTCCCCCTAACTGGGAGGGGGCCAGAGACAATTACTCGATGCCGACACATCTTTCTAGCTGATTTACACGCTGAGGCTATGTTGGTGATCTCTGACTGTTTCATCCTAACATCGTTGGTGTTAGGATAACAATATTTCTATACTCTCTACACTCGCCAGTTTTAGCTTTAGCCAGCACCATCTTCATATTAGCCTTAACGTCGGTAGCCCTGCCCCCTGGTAAACAGTGTATGATCGCTGGATGATTCATTTGAAGTCTAATACTGCGGGTAATGGAGTCGCCAATGACTAGAGTTTTCAATTTGTCAGAGCTAATGGTGGGAAGCTTTGGCGTCTCAGACCCCGTAACAGGAGGACTAGAGACGAGAAGGCTCGGGCTCAGACTCCGACTCGTTGCTTAATGGGGATAACCGGTTGAAAGTTTCTGTCGGCTGTATGAGCGACACCGGTTGAGCATTCCTACAGCATTTCCCTCCAGAAACAGTGAGAAAGTTGTCCGGCTGCGGGGACCGTGCGAGGGGATTTATACTAACGTTACTATCTGTACTTACTGGTGGCACAGACACTGCTGTTTCATCCTTTCCTACACTGAAATTACCCTTGCCTAACGATTGCGTCTGAAGCTGGGCTTGCAGCACAGCTATCCTCGCCGTAAGGCGATCGTTCTCCTGTATATTATGAGTACAGCGACTGCAAATAGAAGGCATCATGTTAATGTTACTAATTAGCTTCGGCTGTTTGAGGTCCTGACGAACCATGTCCAGATAAAGTGTCCGGAGTGAAAAAGTTGAATGGGAAGAAAAAAAAGTTGAGGGAAAAACACAAAATATAAACGGTAATTAAAAAGTAAAAACCGTAAAGTTGTCAGGTAGCAAAGTGAGGTTGGCAACAAAACGCACAGCAACATGTAAACAAGTCTGCAAGTTGTGACCGGAAATGGCGTCGAACAACAGATCATTCAACATGTCATGTTAACTATCATAAATAAAAGTAGTGATGAAGTCAATCTCTCCTCCACTTTCAGCCAGGAGAAATTGACATGCATATTATTAATATTAACTCTCTGTGTACATCCAAGGGCCAGCCATGCTGCCCTGTTCTGAGCCAATTGCAATTTTCCTAAGTCCTTTTTTGTGGTACCTGACCACACGACTGAACAGTAGTCAAGGTGTGACAAAACTAGGGCCTGTAGGACCCGCCTTGTTGATAGTGTTGTTAAAAAGGCAGAGCATCGCTTTATTATAGACAGACTTCTCCCCATCTTAGCTACTTCTGCGTCAATATGTTTTGACGATGACAGTTTACAATCTAGTGTTACTCCAAGCAGTTTAGTCATCTCAACTTGCTCAATTTCCACATTATTTACTACAATATTTAGTTGAGGTAAGGTGTTTTTTTCCAAATACAATGCTTTTAGTTTTAGAAATATTTAGGGCTAACTTATTCCTTGCCACCCACTCTGAAACTAACTGCAGCTCTTTGTTGAGTGTTGCAGTCATTTCAGTCACTGTAGTAGCTGATGTTCATAGTGTTGAGTCATCCGCATACATAGAAACTCTGGCTTTACTCAAAGTCAGTGTCATGTTGTTCGTAAAAATTGAAAAAAGTAAGGGGCCTAAACAGCTACCCTGGGGAATTCCTGATTCTAACTGGATTATGTTTGATAGGCTTCCATTAAAGAACACCCTCTGTGTTCTTTTAGACATTATCCACATTATAGCAGGGGGTGTAAAGCCATAACACATAAATTATTCCAGCAGTAGACTATGATCGATAATGTCAAAAGCTGCACTGAAGTCTAACAAGACAGCCCCCACAATCATTTTATCATCAATTTCTCTCAGCCAATCATCAGTCATTTGTGTAAGTGCTGTGCTTGTTGAGTGTCCTTCCCTATGAGAATGCTGAAATTCTGTTGTCAATTTGTTTACTGTAAAATAGCATTGTATCTGGTCAAACACCATTTTTTTCCAAAAGTTTACTAAGAGTTGGTAGCAGGCTGATTGATCGCCTATTTGAGCCAGTAAAGGGGGCTTTACTATTCTTGGGTAGAGGAATGACTTTAGCTTCCCTTCAGGCCTGAGGGCACACACTCTCTAGTAGGCTTAAATTGAAGATGTGGCAAATAGGAGTGGCAATATCGTCTGCTATTTTATCCTCAGTCATTTTCCATCTAGATTGTCAGACCCTGGTGGCTTGTCATTGTTGATAGACAACAATAATTTTTTCACCTCTTCCACCCTGACTTTATGGAATTCAAAAGTACAATTCTTGTCTTTCATAATCTGGTCCAATATACTTGGATGTGTAGTGTTAGCATTTGTGGCTGGCATGTCATCCCTAAGTTTTCTTATATTGCCAATGAAAACGTCAGTCAAGTAGTTTGCAATATCAATGGGCTTTGTGATGAATGAGCCATCTGATTCAATAAATGAAGGAGCCAAGTATTTTCCACAATTTTTTAAATTTAATGTGCCCCAAAGCTTTTTATTATCAATCTTTATATAATTTATCTTTGTTTCATAGTCTAGTTTATTTGTATTTAGTTTAGTCACATGATTTGTAGTACGTTTGCCAATCAGTTGGGCTGTCAGACTTAATGGCCTTTTGCCTCATCCCTCTGGACCATATCATTCTTCAATTCCTCATCAATCCAATGGGATATAACAGTTTTTACAGTCGTTGCAGTCTGCATTTGAAGACTTCCAGCTAACAGCCCTAGTACAGAAGACATACCCATACAAAGTTATACAGACAGATGAATAATTCATACAAAAGTCAAACATACTGTCCTACAGTACTACAAAAGGCATTTGGCCTGTATGTGAACAATAGTGTGAAACTGTTTTTATTAATTCCTCAGCTAACAAGGCCCAAACAAGACTGTCATACACTCCACTTATTGAAATGAGAAGTCAGTGAGATTCTGGAGTGGGGTTTCAATTCGCTGCAAGAGACTAATGATTTGTGCAGAAAGAACTAGTTGGTGCCTAAGGGTGCCAAAACTGTGGAGGTGGAGGGTTACTTTATTTTAACCATGTGAAATATGAATCGATGCTGCTGCACATTCAATGTGTCGGGCTCATCGAAAAAAGGACTTGAACAGGGATTATTTATGAACCTGTCTGACAGTGTCAACCTCACTTGGTAACATTGTATGAGTAGTATGCTACTCAAAAATGTCAACACAACCAATGATACCTGACTACTAGCTTACAGGTTGCCACGGGAGACGGCTCTAGTTTGTGGATGTGCCACAACCATTGTGACAAGTTTTTCAGAGTACGACAAACTCTTTCTCAGCCTACTAACATAATGAGTCTGCACCATGAAGACAAAACGAGACACAGTAACACTAATTAAAAACAACTCGGGGTAGGGATATTTCATTTTCAGCAGTAATCTTTTTTAACTCTAAAGTACTCCCATCCTCCGTCTGTTATTGATGACTCCCCACATTTGCCCCCCCCCCCTCATTCCCCTCCATTATTAATCCCACTCTTTTTAATCTCCTGTGAGCTGACTCAGAACTCCTTTATCATTTGGAGACTGTTCATCTTCTATGCACATGTCCATAGCATTGATTAACTGGGTCTCGGTGAGCTTCGGATTACATTGGGGTTTATTTGAAGTGGCATTTCAAAATGTTTTTCCATTACGGAGCACGAGGAAGGGGAATTTAGATAAACTTGGCCTTGCACTTTCTGCTGAATTTCGCCTTGTTTGCCTCGTCCACTTGTGGCCTCGGCGCAAGTAACAATTACTGTCGTCGGCTAATGACCAATTCTATGTTTCCATCACTCAGCAGAATGGTTCCACCAGCCAAAGAGAACTCCCATTGGAGGAGAGTGGAGAGAAGGAAGAAGGCAAAATGGAGGAGAGAAGGAAGAAGGCAAAAGTAGTATTTATCACGTGAGATTACATGAGGGAGAGTATTAAATGAGATTGGATAATGGCGTAGCCTACAATTAGGGTCTGGACGTCACATGAGTATCATTGGTTGAAAAGACATCAGGCTGAAGTGATCGAAAACATTGTTTATACATATTTTTGTAGTCCTTAAAAATGTATTTACCTGGTTGTGATCTGACAAGTAGGTTACAGTTCCCATGTTGAATTTCCCAGCTGAGCAAGAAGCAAGTGTAAGAAATGACAGATGGTTCTGAATAGATGACATCACTCCAGAACATCAATGTGTCACGGCTTATTCAATCCCCAGTGTTGTCTCTGGGTTCTAATGGTCTGTGGTTGACACATCCCATATCACAGAAGTGGGACTCTGTTTCCCTATCACCACAGTTTGAGACTGAATAAACAGGGTTCCATTTCTGTAGGTCAAAGGCTCTCTGAACGTTTCATAATGGGGTCAGAGTGAGCAGGGTTTTCTCCTACTGTATCTGCATGAGTTGTTCCTTAAGTATTACTGGGGATGAGTAAGTCAGTTTGTTACATGTCTTAGACCTGAATGTCTCTCCATATATTTTTTAAAGGCATACTCCATCATTGGAGAAATACATTGTTTACAAACAATGGAGTAAGACATTATTGTATTATGGGTTATGATGGAGTAAGACATTATTGTATTATGGGTTATGATGGAGTAAGACATTATTGTATTATGGGTTGTGATGGAGTAAGACATTATTGTATTATGGGTTGTGATGGAGTAAGACATTATTGTATTATGGGTTATGATGGAGTAAGACATTATTGTATTATGGGTTATGATGGAGTAAGACATTATTGTATTATGGGTTATGATGGAGTAAGACATTATTGTATTATGGGTTATGATGGAGTAAGACATTATTGTATTATGGGTTATGATGGAGTAAGACATTATTGTATTATGGGTTATGATGGAGTAAAACATTATTGTCTTATGGGTTATGATGGAGTAAGACAGTTGAACAAAGCTCATGGGCCTTTCTATGTGATATTGTTAAAAAACTCTGGAATCAATGGATGTATAATTAGTATTCATTTAAATGACCAAAAACTTCTGTGAATATCACATATTTCCCCTTTACAGGATGTTGAGAATGAGTGTCTCTGTGTACCGCCCAAAACCGTCCCTTCTCATCCCCACACAGGTGACGGCTGGGTTTAGGTCATCAGTGATGAAAACAGACATTTGAAGGGGTTGATGAGTTACTCAAGCTGTCTTGAGGACATTGGGTATTTTGTCTTCTACTGAAACCTGCTGGATATTGGCTTAATGACGTTATTCTCTGAATGCCAAATACTTACTGAATAATGGAGTGGAGGCGCCATCTAGTGCTCAATAGACTCCTTACAAATCAAACTCTTGTACAGTGCTGCTGTGTCACTAGACTGTATAAAATAATGGTCAATAATTACAGCAAAAACCTGGGAGAGAGATAAGCACAACCATGTGTGTTGTCTGTGAGGCTGGGGTTGATTTGACCATGGTAGAATGCTCAACTACTTATGTCATATGAAGGACAGTACCCTGTGCAGGGAAACATTTGGCTTGAGGCATTGGAGTCTCCTTGGACCAGATAAAAGCCCCTACTGACCCTCCAACAACTACTCCCATCCATAAGACCCGGCCCTAGCTTCTGAGGTTACAGAGTGTTAAGGCTGCCTAGGTATGTTTTTTAACGATGACATCAGCACATCAGGAGGTTATCCATACAATATTAAAGAGGATTCTCTTTTGTACAAATTGATGTTAGATGGTTCCTCCTCCTGAAAATAGTTCATGGCCCAAGAGAAACTGTAAATGGTTCAGTTTTCCTTTAAGGTGAAATCCGCAGTTGAAACAATAAGTGATTCCCCCGGTTGCCCCACCAGGGTTGTGGGCTTGATTCCTCGGACCACCCATATGTAAAATATATGCACGCATGACTATAAGTTGCTTTTCATAAAAGCGTCTGCTAAATGGCATATATTATAGCGCTGGAGAAATGTAACCACTCAAATGTATAGACAGAGCTATGGAAGCAAGGACCCAGTAGCAGACAATAAGAAGACGGTGGTAGAATAAATTCAACCACACCTTTGTTTTATCACAAAACCGGAGAGCAACCTCTGTCAGGTGAAGTCCACAAAGCATATTGCATGTACAGTAACAGACAGTGACATGACCTACAGCATGGTGAAGCAAGCTAAAGTTGCTGACATTTTTTGGACCACTAAACAACTATTGACTTAGAACCACAGAGAGTTACCGCAAATCACAAAGAAAACAGGAGCTGCCTCCACTATTCCAGCACCATTTCAACTTCAACATTATAAAAATCACCTCTACTTAGTCTAATACAGTGATAACTAAAAGATACCAAAAACGATTTAGTCCAATCAATGTAAACTAAATATGATGTGGCTGTCCATGGTTCTGTTTTCTGTGGGCGTTTGTGTTTGTGTGGGCAAGTAGAAAAACATGTTGACTCACCCTATTGTATAGAAATGCCAATTCCATCCTCCTCTCTTTCACTGTTGACGAAACGGTCTATAACTCTGTCATACAGTACACGCTTTTAGTTTTTGTTGTCCAAGGCTACCTCGCTAAAATGTTTGCTCGCTTAACTAACTTCCATTCATGGGCAACGTTAGCTAGTTAAACATTAGTCTTCTACAACTAGCTACATATTGAACTTCCATCCTTTCAAGTGTGAGGTTCTGTGTTATGCACTATAGCCCGTTACCATATCATATGTGATTGAATATTATTTGCTGTTGGCTTGTGTGGGTGTATGTGTTATGCAACATAGCTGACTTGAGACATTGTTAACAGTTTCAGGGCCATGGGCCTTTCTCGTGATGGAAAAATACAGAATAACATAAAGACAGGAACTGTGCAATGAGTTGTGGGGGACACATACAGAACGTAGTGTAGAGAACAAACAGTCTTTTGTTAGATAACAGGAGCCAGGTGTGTGATAACTGTATCGAGAGTATGAGCGCATAGATATTCTACACAACAACGCCTGACCGCTGAAGCGCCTGGGGGCTGGGACCAGTTTGTGCGCCAACAATCAACGATAGGCTGGGTGAGTTTAAACCACGCCCAGTCTCTACTCCGACAGGCTCTGAAGCAGGAACTACTTCTGTCAGAGTATTAAAGAAGATACCGTTAGGGTGTTGGCCAGTTCTCTGTTCTACCCTGCGTGGTGTTACAGCGAACCAGTATATACGAAAATTGCATTTACCATTTATTGCTTAGCTAATAAAAAAACATAGTATACAATCGGTGACTCAGTGTCATACTTGTTCTGATACCAGATTCGAATTGACACAACCCTAACACAAGCCAGGGGCACAAAAATGTGTATGAATTAATGGTTGAATTAATTACCGTTATAATCTTTGGCCATTGCGGATAATTATAGAAAACCAAATCCCTTTCCCATCCATGGCTAATTTTTGAAAAGGACAATTTTAGCTAGGCCAAATGCTCGCTGACTTCCCTTGCCTTCAGAGCTACGGGAGGCAACAATGTCATACTCTTTATGACCAGACAGCATCAGATAGATGTCCTACACATACAGAGACAGAGGGGCGCTGTTTCGCTCACTCTAATGCTTTCTCCTGTGAGATTACATCCAGCCTCTTGTTGTCACGTCTAATCAAGGTGGGTGGAATCAGGCGCAGAGAGCAGATAGCGATATAAAGTTTATTCTCCGGTGAACAAAATAAACACGGTCAGCCCAAATACACACAGGGTGAATTTATCCAACACAGGATAACAGACTAACCGGAGAATAAGAAACACAATAACACCGACAGACGAAATGAATGACAAAATAAACAATCCCGCACAAAACAAGGGCGGGACAACCTACATTATATACAGACACTAATTAACTAAACAACATACAGGTGAAACCAATCATACAAAACCAACAGATACACGAACAGGGATCGGTAGTGGCTAGTAGGACGGTGACGACGACCGCCGAGCACCGCCTGAACGGGCAGGAGAGCCAACCTCGGCGGAAGTCGTGACACTTGTGAATTGATTGAATTTAATTATCTTATTAAAACACTAACCCTAGTGAATAACAAAAAGAATAACATCGTCATGAATCATTATAATAAGATAATTTCAGAGTGAATATTATTGTACTTAAATAGTTTATTTTTGTATTTTATTTATATTTTTTGTATGTTTGAGCATTGTTAATACCTGTGTTTGGTTTGCTAGACATGTTTGATGTAGCGATGTAAGTTGGTTTTTGTATTATGAATAAAATAAATGTATAAAATAAAAAATAAATTAAAATCTTGTGAATTGAAGGAACATTATGAAACACAGAGAGACGAAAGATACATTATTTTATGTTTAAATATATATATATTTTAGGGAAGCCTGGCTTCCCTTGGCACTGCACGGACCATCAATGATATCAAAATGATCATTTTAACTATGTTTTCAGGCTATACAGCATTTAGTGTGTACGTTATTTACAAACATTGGAGTGAAACAAGCTTATATTTTGGGTTCTGATGGGGTACTACAGCTGTTTGGTTTAGTTTAGTTGATTAATTCGACCATTTAAAAAAACAAGCACACATAAAACTTGAAAATGTCATACATAACACACAATAAAGTCTGGGACTTATTTCCATTGTGGTCCTCTTGAGACAAGATGACTGGGAAAGATCAAACACAGTATGGCAGTGAAATAATAAAACAAAAACATAAAAGAAGAACATCTATCTCATCAAAAACATAGAAGAAGAACATCTATCTCATCAAAAACATAGAAGAAGAACATCTATCTCATCAAAAACATAGAAGAAGAACATCTATCTCATCAAAAACATAGAAGAAGAACATCTATCTCATCAAAAACATAGAAGAAGAACATCTATCTCATCAAAAACATAGAAGAAGAACATCTATCTCATCAAAAACATAGAAGAAGAACATCTATCTCATCAAAAACATAGAAGAAGAAAATCTATCTCATCAAAAACATAGAAGAAGAACATCTATCTCATCAAAAACAGAGAAGAAGAACATCTATCTCATCATTCCAGTTACATCATAGGGGTTATTCATATGGGCACAGAAGACATCAAACATATTTTAACTTTATTTTTAAAGCTGCCCAGAGAGGACGTTGTTTTTATAGACAGAGGCAACTCATTCCATTCTGAGGCTCCAGTATACAAGAAAGTACCTTTCCCAGCATTACTACTGAACCTGTATAAGCACACATCAGCAACACCTGATCTGGTGCTGTGATTCCTCATGTTAGGGACGCAGACAAAGTAATCACTTAGATATCTAAATACTCCTGTAAACCAAACCTAGTCTTATCTGGGACACCCTAGCTTCAACAGGCAGCCAGTTTAGTTCCTGAAAGCAGCTCCTGCCTATGTGTGTATATGGACTCACCTTCAACACCACCCTGATCAGCTTATTATGGGCTATCTGGAGCTTCCCCTTCATTAGTTTAGATAAGCCCCCAAACCAGGAAGTACTAGAGTAATCAAAATGACATTGAATGAGGGCAGTAGATAGCACTTTCATGGAGTCCTTATCAAGCAGTGTGGACTTTCCAGACAGAAACTTAGTCCTGGCATTAACCTTCTCTAGCACCTAATTGGCCATGCTCACACCTCCCAAGCTTCCATCAAGAATACATCCCTAATTGCACACTAATTTCAGAGGACCTACTCAATTTAGGTCTGGATCCAAAAATAATTGCTTCAGTTTTTCCTAAGTGCAGAGATATCTTATTATCTCCAAGCCATTTGCTAATGTTAGTACTCTGTGCTAAGTATGCTGTCCAACATAGTTTTACTTTTGTGAGACACCAGAAGTATAGAGTCATCTGTATAATGAAAAAAACGTCAAGAACAAGCATCTTTCATATCGTTAATATACAATAAAAACAACAGAGGCCAAAGCACGCTCCCCTGCGGAAGACCACAACTCATTGGTTTTGCCTGAGACAGAAAGCAATTAACCTCTACTACGTGTTCCCTTCCTGATAAATAGGACTTTACCCAGCCTAGAGGGATACTGCTTAACCCCAGTGCCTCCAGTTTGGAGATTAGGAGACAGTGGATAACTGTATCAAAGGCCTTCTGTAGGTCAAGCAGAACCATTCCACACAGATTTCCCTCATCAATCTCTTTCCTGATGAAGTCAGTCAAGTAAAGTAGACATGAATCAGTGGAGTATGTTTTTCTAAAACCCGACTGAAAATCTGACATTAGAGCCTGTTTGTTCACATATTCATACATCTGCTCATGTACAATTCTCTCCAGGATCTTTGATGTTACACAGAGGATAAATACAGGTCTATAACTCCCAGGGTCAGACTTTATCCCCTTCTTATACAGAGGTATAACTTTAGCTTGTTTCATGGGAATGGGAAAGGTACCTTGTTCAAGTGAGAGAGATTAAGTGGCTGAACCACTATCTCTACATAATACTTCTTGACTTGGTTGCTTCCATACAAACCAGAACTGGTGGGCAGCTTGCTAACCAGCTTGCTAACCAGCTTGCTGACCAGCTGGCTAACCAGCTGGCTAACCAGCTGGCTAACCAGCTTGCTGACAACAGAAGTAAAGAAACAAAAGAAGAGTTGAATTCATTGTCATCCTCTGCTTTTTCATACACCATCTCCCCCCTGATGTTCAGTCCAATACTGTTTCGTTTTTGGGGGGGTGTACTACTACAGCCTAGTTCCTTAAATGATTTACAAAGCTTTTTAGTGTCATGTTTGTTTTCAACTATTTTCTCAGCAAAGTAACCCCTCTTAGCTTCATCCATCCTGCTCTGTGCTTCATTCCTGTGATGTTTATATGGGACAAAATCAGGCGGCTCTTGGCAGTTCTTGAATTTTGTAAAGGCCTTATTCCTTGCTTGGATAGATACTAGAATCTCATGATTAAACCAAGGGCTATATCTCTGCTTTACCCTGACCCGTCTAATGGGAGCCATCACATTCACCACATCAAGGAATCTACATTTAAAGACTTCCCAGGCACTGTCTAACCCTATACTATTTAGCACAGGTGACCAGTCAATTTTACCCACTACCTCCCTAAACTTTTCAACACAGTATTTTGTTGAGTCCTCTGATTCTAATAGTTTTGTGAGACTTAAATATAGCTTTAAAAATCATCCTTGTGCAAAATGTAATAAAATGATGACTGATTCCATATAGTATTACTCTACTCTGCGATATTTTAGATTTATCAGACACCAATATTAAGTCAATCGTACTTTGCGCTGTTTCACATAACCTGGTGGGATCTTGTATCATTTGGGTCAGAGCAAGTGATCTACAAAAGTGCATAAATACATTGTGGGTTGGGCTATTCTTTTTGCAGACATCAGTATTGAAATCCCCTAACAAAATGATTTCCTTCAACAGGGAAGCATTACAGTTTGACAACACAATTTCAAGACCTTCATAGAATGCATTCTGATAGAGCGGCCTATAACACACCCCCAACAAAATCGACTTGGTTTTGGGAAGGCCGATATCCATCCAGACAATCTCCAGATCAGCGCTTAAATCCGGTCTGACGTTAAAAGCAATGTCTGATCTTACAAACGCACATATCCTGTCATGTTTTGTCATTAATTATCATGTCTTGTCCCTGTGCTTCCCATTCTATTAGTTTCCCTCTGCTGGTCTTATTAGGTTCTTTCCCTCTTTCTTTCCCTCTCTCTCCCCCTCCCTCTCTCACTCTCTCACTCTCTCGCTCTCTCTTCTCTCTATCGTTCCGTTCCTGCTCCCAGCTGTTCCTATTCCCCTAATCATCATTTAGTCTTCCCACACCTGTTCCCGATCCTTTTCCCTGATTAGAGTCCCTATTTCTCTCCTTGTTTCCCGTACCTGCCCTGTCGGATCCTCATTTATAATTCACCGTGCTGTGTCTATGTTTTGCCCTGTCGTGTCGTGTTTCCCTCAGATGCTGCGTGGTGAGCAGGTGTCTGAGTCTGCTAGGTTCAAGTGCCTTCCCGAGGCAACCTGCAGTTCTCGATCAAGTCTCCAGTCTGTTCTCGTCTTTACGTGTAGTATTATGCTTTTTGTTTTGTAAAGTTTATTCTGGATTAAATACTCTGTTTTCGCCAAGTCGCTTTTGGGTCCTCATTCACCAGCATGACAGAAGGATCCGACCGAGGAATGGACCCAGCGACTACAGACGCTCGTAACACTGCCGTCGAGATCCAAGGAGCCATGCTCGGCAGACACGAGCAGGAATTGTCTGCTGCTCGCCATGCCGTGGAGAACCTGGCCGCTCAGGTTTCCGACCTCTCTGGACAGTTCCAGAGTCTTCGTCTCGTGCCACCTGTTACTTCCTGGCCTGCCGAGCCTCCGGAACCTAGGGTTAATAACCCACCTTGCTACTCCGGGCAGCCCACTGAGTGCCGCTCCTTTCTCACCCAGTGTGAGATTGTGTTCTCTCTCCAACCCAACACATACTCTAGAGAGAGAGCTCGGGTTGCTTACGTCATTTCACTCCTTACTGGCCGGGCCCGAGAGTGGGGCACAGCTATCTGGGAGGCAAGGGCTGATTGTTCTAACAATTACCAGAACTTTAAAGAGGAGATGATTCGGGTTTTTGACCGTTCAGTTTTTGGTGGGGAGGCTTCTAGGGTCCTGGCTTCCCTATGCCAAGGTGATCGATCCATAACGGATTACTCTATAGAGTTTCGTACTCTTGCTGCCTCTAGTGACTGGAACGAGCCGGCGCTGCTCGCTCGTTTTCTGGAGGGACTCCACACAGTGGTCAAAGATGAGATTCTCTCTCGGGAGGTTCCTTCCAGTGTGGACTCTTTGATTGCTCTCGCCATCCGCATAGAACGACGGGTAGATCTTCGTCACCAGGCTCGTGGAAGAGAGCTCGCATCAACGGTGTTTCCCTGCTCCGCATCGCAACCATCTCCCTCCTCTGGCTCTGAGACTGAGCCCATGCAGCTGGGAGGGATTCGCATCTCGACTAAGGAGAGGGAACGGAGGATCACCAACCGCCTGTGCCTCTATTGCGGATTTGATGGACATTTTGTTAATTCATGTCCAGTAAGAGGCCAGAGCCCATCAGTAAGCGGAGGGCTACTGGTGAGCGCTACTACTCAGGTCTCTTCATCTAGATCTTGTACTACTATGTCGGTCCATCTACGCTGGACCGGTTCGGTGCTACATGCAGTGCCTTGATTGACTCTGGGGCTGAGGGTTGTTTCATGGACGAAGCATGGGTTCGGAAACATAACATTCCTTTCAGACAGTTAGACAAGCCTACGCCCATGTTTGCCTTAGATGGTAGTCATCTTCCCAGTATCAAATTTGAGACACTACCTTTAACTCTCACAGTATCTGGTAACCACAGTGAGACTATTTCTTTTTTGATTTTTCGTTCACCTTTCACACCTGTTGTTTTGGGTCATCCCTGGCTAGTATGTCATAATCCTTCTATTAATTGGTCTTGTAATTCTATCCTATCCTGGAACGTATCTTGTCATGTGAAGTGCTTAATGTCTGCCATCCCTCCCATTTCTTCTGTCCCCACTTCTCAGGAGGAACCTGGCGATTTGACAGGAGTGCCGGAGGAATATCATGATCTGCGCACGGTCTTCAGTCGGTCCCGAGCCAACTCCCTTCCTCCTCACCGGTCGTATGATTGTAGTATTGATCTCCTTCCGGGGACCACTCCTCCTCGGGGTAGACTATACTCTCTGTCGGCTCCCGAACGTAAGGCTCTCGAGGATTATTTATCTGTGTCTCTTGACGCCGGTACCATAGTGCCTTCTTCCTCTCCGGCCGGGGCGGGGTTCTTTTTGTTAAGAAGAAGGACGGTACTCTGCGCCCCTGCGTGGATTATCGAGGGCTGAATGACATAACGGTTAAGAATCGTTATCCGCTTCCCCTTATGTCATCAGCCTTCGAGATTCTGCAGGGAGCCAGGTGCTTTACTAAGTTGGACCTTCGTAACGCTTACCATCTCGTGCGCAT
Source organism: Oncorhynchus gorbuscha (assembly GCF_021184085.1). Lineage (NCBI taxonomy): Eukaryota > Metazoa > Chordata > Actinopteri > Salmoniformes > Salmonidae > Oncorhynchus > Oncorhynchus gorbuscha. Next base: position 67,753,211 of record NC_060180.1, read on the forward strand.
CAGAGAGGGGGACGAGTGGAAAACGGTGTTTAACACTCCGTTAGGGCATTTTGAGTACCGGGTTCTGCCGTTTGGTCTCGCCAATGCGCCAGCTGTTTTTCAGGCATTAGTTAATGATGTTCTGAGAGACATGCTGAACATCTTTGTTTTTGTCTATCTTGACGATATCCTGATTTTTTCACCGTCACTCGAGATTCATGTTCAGCACGTTCGACGTGTTCTACAGCGCCTTTTAGAGAATTGTCTCTACGTAAAGGCTGAGAAGTGTTCTTTTCATGTCTCCTCCGTTACTTTTCTCGGTTCCGTTATTTCCGCTGAAGGCATTCAGATGGATTCCGCTAAGGTCCAAGCTGTCAGTGATTGGCCCGTTCCAAGGTCACGTGTCGAGTTGCAGCGCTTTTTAGGTTTCGCTAATTTCTATCGGCGTTTCATTCGTAATTTCGGTCAAGTTGCTGCCCCTCTCACAGCTCTTACTTCTGTCAAGACGTGTTTTAAGTGGTCCGGTTCCGCCCAGGGAGCTTTTGATCTTCTAAAAGAACGTTTTACGTCCGCTCCTATCCTCGTTACTCCTGACGTCACTAGACAATTCATTGTCGAGGTTGACGCTTCAGAGGTAGGCGTGGGAGCCATTCTATCCCAGCGCTTCCAGTCTGACGATAAGGTTCATCCTTGCGCTTATTTTTCTCATCGCCTGTCGCCATCTGAGCGCAACTATGATGTGGGTAACCGTGAACTGCTCGCCATCCGCTTAGCCCTAGGCGAATGGCGACAGTGGTTGGAGGGGGCGACCGTTCCTTTTGTCGTTTGGACAGACCATAAGAACCTTGAGTACATCCGTTCTGCCAAACGACTTAATGCCCGTCAAGCTCGTTGGGCGTTGTTTTTCGCTCGTTTCGAGTTTGTGATTTCTTACCGTCCGGGTAGCAAGAACACCAAGCCTGATGCCTTATCCCGTCTGTTTAGTTCTTCTGTGGCTTCTACTGATCCCGAGGGGATTCTTCCTTATGGGCGTGTTGTCGGGTTGACAGTCTGGGGAATTGAAAGACAGGTTAAGCAAGCACTCACGCACACTGCGTCGCCGCGCGCTTGTCCTAGTAACCTCCTTTTCGTTCCTGTTTCCACTCGTCTGGCTGTTCTTCAGTGGGCTCACTCTGCCAAGTTAGCTGGTCATCCCGGTGTTCGAGGCACTCTTGCGTCTATTCGCCAGCGATTTTGGTGGCCGACTCAGGAGCGTGACACGCGCCGTTTCGTGGCTGCTTGTTCGGACTGCGCGCAGACTAAGTCGGGTAACTCTCCTCCTGCCGGTCGTCTCAGACCGCTCCCCATTCCTTCTCGACCATGGTCTCACATCGCCCTAGACTTCATTACCGGTCTGCCTTTGTCTGCGGGGAAGACTGTGATTCTTACGGTTGTCGATAGGTTCTCTAAGGCGGCACATTTCATTCCCCTCGCTAAACTTCCTTCCGCTAAGGAGACGGCACAAATCATTATCGAGAATGTGTTCAGAATTCATGGCCTCCCGTTAGACGCCGTTTCAGACAGAGGCCCGCAATTCACGTCACAATTTTGGAGGGAGTTCTGTCGTTTGATTGGTGCGTCCGTCAGTCTCTCTTCCGGGTTTCATCCCCAGTCTAACGGTCAAGCAGAGAGGGCCAATCAGACGATTGGTCGCATACTACGCAGCCTTTCTTTCAGAAACCCTGCGTCTTGGGCAGAACAGCTCCCCTGGGCAGAATACGCTCACAACTCGCTTCCTTCGTCTGCTACCGGGTTATCTCCGTTTCAGAGTAGTCTGGGTTACCAGCCTCCTCTATTCTCTTCCCAGCTTGCCGAGTCCAGCGTTCCCTCCGCTCAAGCGTTTGTCCAACGTTGTGAGCGCACCTGGAGGAGGGTGAGGTCTGCACTTTGCCGCTACAGGGCACAGACTGTGAGAGCCGCCAATAAACGCAGGATTAAGAGTCCTAGGTATTGTTGCGGCCAGAGAGTGTGGCTTTCCACTCGCAACCTTCCTCTTACGACAGCTTCTCGTAAGTTGACTCCGCGGTTCATTGGTCCGTTCCGTGTCTCCCAGGTCGTCAATCCTGTCGCTGTGCGACTGCTTCTTCCGCGACATCTTCGTCGCGTCCATCCTGTCTTCCATGTCTCCTGTGTTAAGCCCTTTCTTCGCACCCCGTTCGTCTTCCCTCCCCCTCCCGTCCTTGTCGAGAGCGCACCTATTTACAAGGTACATAAGATCATGGACATGCGTTCTCGGGGACGGGGTCACCAATACTTAGTGGATTGGGAGGGTTACGGTCCTGAGGAGAGGAGTTGGGTTCCGTCTCGGGACGTGCTGGACCGTTCACTCATTGATGATTTCCTCCGTTGCCGCCAGGATTCCTCCTCGAGTGCGCCAGGAGGCGCTCGGTGAGTGGGGGGGTACTGTCATGTTTTGTCATTAATTATCATGTCTTGTCCCTGTGCTTCCCATTCTATTAGTTTCCCTCTGCTGGTCTTATTAGGTTCTTTCCCTCTTTCTTTCCCTCTCTCTCCCCCTCCCTCTCTCACTCTCTCACTCTCTCGCTCTCTCTTCTCTCTATCGTTCCGTTCCTGCTCCCAGCTGTTCCTATTCCCCTAATCATCATTTAGTCTTCCCACACCTGTTCCCGATCCTTTTCCCTGATTAGAGTCCCTATTTCTCTCCTTGTTTCCCGTACCTGCCCTGTCGGATCCTCATTTATAATTCACCGTGCTGTGTCTATGTTTTGCCCTGTCGTGTCGTGTTTCCCTCAGATGCTGCGTGGTGAGCAGGTGTCTGAGTCTGCTAGGTTCAAGTGCCTTCCCGAGGCAACCTGCAGTTCTCGATCAAGTCTCCAGTCTGTTCTCGTCTTTACGTGTAGTATTATGCTTTTTGTTTTGTAAAGTTTATTCTGGATTAAATACTCTGTTTTCGCCAAGTCGCTTTTGGGTCCTCATTCACCAGCATGACATATCCCCCCACCGTTCCGATTCCGATCCTTCCTGACAACACAGTAATTACCCATCTCATTTTCTCATCACATCACAAACAGATGAATCCAACCATGTCTCAGTAAAACATAAGACACCCACCTCTGATTTGCAAACAAACAGGCGTATCTCATCGATCTTCGGTAGTAGGCTTCGGACGCTGAACTAAGCTCAATAATGAAATGGGTACATACTGTATGTATCATTATTCAAAACATTTATGTAGAAACTGCAAATGTCCCCTTTAAACAACCACTACAAACTTCCGCTAACTTAAGCCACCACTAGCTAACAATCAATGGGCGTGAGTAGTAGCCCTTAATGACGGGGCGGCAGGGTAGTTTAGTGGTTAGAGAGTTGGACAAGTTCAAACTCCCAAGCTGACAAGGTACAAATCTGTCGTTCTGCCCCTGACGGCCTGTTCCTAGGCCCTGACGGCCTGTTCCTAGGCCCTGACGGGCTGTTCCTAGGCCCTGACGGCCTGTTCCTAGGCCCTGACGGCCTGTTCCTAGGCCCTGACGGGCTGTTCCTAGGCCCTGACGGCCTGTTCCTAGGCCCTGACGGGCTGTTCCTAGGCCCTGACGGCCTGTTCCTAGGCCCTGACGGGCTGTTCCTAGGCCCTGACGGCCTGTTCCTAGGCCGTCATTGAAAATAAGAATTTGTTCTTAACTGACTTGCCTAGTTAAATAAAGGTAAATATAATGACCAAAAGTGCACTCTTTGGCCTCATAATTAACATTATTTAAAAAAATGTTTTTTAAGAGAACAGTTGTTATATTTCAGTCTTCGGTGATGTATATATAGTGTAACATTGGGATGCAAACTCAATTTTAGAAATGTAAATATTATATCTGACATGGTACATTATTTATTTTTTTAAAGCTCATAACCATGTGTGTGAAGTGTATACTTTTGTTTAAAAGTAGATTTGTTTAAGACTACCAAGAATCACTCTGTGTGACCCTGGTTTACCCTAATGCAGTAAATACAAGTCCTAAGTAGTAGTATATCAGTCTCCATTGCAAATTAATTCTACTGTGCCAGTATACATCAGCATGAGGCACAACACGTCATGAATGTGACATGGACTCTGCATGGTTGACATTAGGGTATGCAAGCCTCTACACAAACTGGAAAATGTGAAGGGCACAATGCAGATGAAATTAAACCAGAGGTACCAGTCGGTTGTATATCAATACATTTCATACCAGTGAACTGGGGGATTTTAATGGCTTAAATATGGGACGAATCAATAGAGGGCTCTTCTTTGCCATAATGGCTTCTGTGACAGCATGGACAGCACCATTGAGGGCTTTCTCCACTCTAACGTAGTACTTTTCTTATTTTACTTCTAGGAAACAAACAAATGGTGCATACTGCCACCCGGAATGCGTTGTCTGAACAGGTATAAAGTGATATATTGCCACCTGCAGTTCTGGAATGTTTGCCAAGTTGTATAATTCATTGGACAACCCTCCTACTGACCTGGTTGGAATTGTGTGTATCACAACCCAGGATATTCATAATATCATTGGCAAATGATTATAGGCCACCCTTGAATGTCTAAAACTAGACATAGAGAATGTGTAAATTATACTGAACAAAAATATCATCTCAACATGCAACAATTTCAATGATTTTAATGAGTTATAGTTAATTTAAGGAAATCAGTCAATTGAAAGGAATTAATTTAGCCCTAATCTATGGATTTCACATGACTGGGCAGGGGCACAACTGTAACAGTATAACTTTAGACCGTCCTCTCGCCCCTACCCGGGCTCAAACCAGGGTCCCTCTGCACACAGACAACAGTCACCCACGAAGCATCGTTACCCATTGCTCCACAAAAACCACGGCCTTTGCAGAGCAAGGGGAACCACTACTTCAAGGTCTCAGAGCAAGTGATGTAACCGATTGAAACGCTATTAACGCGCACCACCGCTAACTAGCTAGCCATTTCACATCGGTTACACAACCATGGATGGGCATGGGCCCTTATTTATCAATGTTGCGTACGAATAGAAATGTTTCTAAACCATGCGTGAGATCATTTCTAAGCAAAGTGTGGGATTTATCAATTTGTACTTATACTTGAGAATGTGTGTGAATTTAAGTACACCTCTGACCATGTGTACACACAGCACCATGTGGTCGAAAAGTCCAACTGCTAAATGAAATACTATCCAATAAATGGAGAAAGGATTGACATACTGGACCAAATCATCACCTATGAAGAAAAAAAGATAATACATTAATAGCTTATTCTTGTATTTCTTTTATAGACACTTAAGCTACTAATAGTTTTCTCAGTATACTATCGAATTCATAAATATGAAACCATTTAAGCCTAATTGAATAATAAAGTCCATTAGAAAGACAGTGGTATGTAAGATTGGAGGCAATCTAGTTAAAGCTGTTAAATATTATGAAAGTCAATACTGAGGCATTGTGACATGTCCCAAATTGCAAATCTTGCATTGCTAGAGGATGAGGCACAAGCTGCATTCCGCAACCAGTTTGTTTTCAATGAGCATGCAGATTCATTTTCTGAGAGCATCACTTGGCTTGTTAGTAGTCGTTTTCCAAGGCATGTTTTATTGTATCTCTGCAACCAATTCTCTCCAGTATTAGAAAGGGAGATGAAATGCACCAATGCCATCCCAGTGCACACCCAAGTCCTCTCCACCCTGGGATTTTTGTCCACTGGAACATTCCAACTGGAGATTGCAGATCGATCTGGCAATTCACAACCAACCATGAGCCGACTATTGCCTGCAGTCCTTCATGGAATTATTTAATTGACCCCACAATACATCCAGTTTCCGTACACTGCTGTGCAACAGGACAGAGGGAAAAGGGATTTCCATTGCTGGATTTCACAATGTCATTGGAGCAGTTGACTGCACCCACATCGCAATAAAAGCACCATCATTGAACGAATTAAACTTCGTCAACAGAAAAGATTTCCATCCTGTCAATGTGCAGGTCATCTGTGATTCACGTTTGGCTTTGTTGAATGTAGTGGCCAAATGGGACACATGATTCATTCATTGTGCAGAACAGTTCAGTCGGCCTTAACCTCCAGGAAGGAGCTGTTGAGGACGGATGGCTTATTGGTAAGTGACATGTTTTATTTTCAAGGTTTTATTTGCCATATTAGACCTCTACTGGGAAACAATACCTGAATGTTGTGTTCATAACTGCAGGAGACCGGGGCTACACATTAAAAACATGGATGATGACTCTCCTCCAAACCCCTCAAACCAAGAAACAAGGTACAACCAAGCCCACGCACACACCAGACCAACAGCGGAGCGCACCATAGGCCTGCTGAAAGGGCGTTGGCTGTGCTTGTCTGGGACAGGAGGCACACTGCAATACCAGCGTAGCAAGGTTTGCCTCGGAAATGACATTCCTTCAAATGCCATTACGTGAATGCAATACAATATGCAAATTAATTTGTAGGTTTGCTACATTGCCAAGGCTTGCAGTGTGCTCCACAACATTGCGGTCAAAAATGGCATCCCACTGAATGATCCACCCAGACCCGATGAGCCCATGCCTAATAGGGAGTGTTTCCCACCACCCATAGCTCTGGCACTGAGGACAAGTATCATACAACGGTTTTAAGTATCTGTTCTTCCAAACATGGTAATCAAAATCGACAAGGAAAAACCTTTACATTGCACCAGAATGTATTGTTTCACTTTTGACACAATACACAAGTTGTTTCAATGATTGATTTCTCTCTCAGGCCGTTGTGTACATCCTCCAGCTGCTGTTTGAATCCAATAATTAATGTGTTGATAATCTCTTGCTGTTGTTTCAGGACTGCGTCAGTCAAAACATGCAGCGCAGCTGAAGCGCTCACTAAAGAGGACACCCTTCTGGTAGGCCTGGGATGAGGGGACAGGCAATTATTTTATATATATATATATATATATTAGTTATATTTATTGTCAAGAAAAAATATTTAGATGTGGTCCATGTCTGAATATGGTTGCGAAAATAAAGCTTGACTTACCATCACTTGGTGTGTCTGGTATTCCTTCATGGTCTGGGAGAGGGTCCTCAGTTCCACCATCACTAATGATACCAGACACTGAGGTCTCTCCAATTATGGTGCCAATGCTCTGGTCCATAGCAGACAATGTTCTGGTCCATAGCAGACAGTGTTCTGGTCCATAGCAGACAGTGTGCTGGTCCATAGCAGACAGTGTGCTGGTCCATAGCAGACAGTGTGCTGGTCCATAGCAGACAGTGTGCTGGTCCATAGCAGACAGTGTGCTGGTCCATAGCAGACAGTGAATAGTTACTCTGCCCTCCTCCTGTTGCACTTATCACTTTTAAAAAATGCATTTGTTTTCAAATCAAACCATTTCTTTTTAATTTCATTAACTGTTCTGCAACCAGATGAGGCAGAATTTACCAACACTTTACATGTTGTGTTTATGTTTTTGTTCAGTGTATAATGGACCTATATACACTGAGTATACAAAACATTAGGAACACCTTAATAACCTTAATATTGAGTTGCACCTCCCTTTTCCCTCAGAACATCCTCAATTCAATTTGAAATCTTTCCACAGGGATGCTGGTCCATGTTGACTCCAATGCTCCCCCCACACATTGTGTCAAGTTGATTGGATGTCCTTTGGGTGGCGGACCACTCTTGATACACACAGGAAACTGTTGAGCGTGAAAAACCCAGCAGCGTTGCAGTTCTTGACACGCCTACTACCATTCCCCGTTCAAAGACACTTAAATCTTTTGTCTTTCCCATTCACCTCTGAATGGCACACAAACACAATCCATGTCTCAGTTGTCTCAAGACTTAAAAATACTTATTTAACATGTCTCCTCCCCTTCATCTACACTGATTGAAGTGGATTTAACAAGTGACATCAATAAGCGATCATAGCTTTCACCTGGATTCACCTTATCAGTCTTTGCCATGGAAAGAGCAGGTGTCCTTAACGTTTTGTACACTCAGTGTATTCTCAAATAACTGCCGATTGTCTGGCCCGCAAAATGCTTTTGACAAACAAATCGGTCTAGAAACAAATCTCTGCGGCCCTCCACTGAATTTGAAAAGCTGATGAAGCCTTGAATCAAAATGATTGTCACCGCTGATCTGATTACAAATACAATATACCCAACAGGCCGATGTATTGAAATAAAATACAAGATACTTTTGCAATGTATTGTATTGGTATTTTAGATCGTTTGTATTTTCAAAATACAAAATACATTTACAAGTACATGTCTTAACTACAACAACATTCTCAGTAAGAAAATACTCTTTAGTTGCTATGACTGATCTACCTGTGTAATCTACTTTAGCTGAACGCACTGGCTGTAAGTCGCTCTCTATAAAAGCATCTACTAATGACCAACATCTAAATGTAAATCTAAAAATGTACAATTGCAAAGCACACTATGTATTAGCATTGGCCTTGTTTCAGGGCCAGAGCTCATTAGAATAATATCCAGCGTACTTTGCAGGTGTTTTTACATGTACATTTTGGTCATTTTGCTGATGCGCTCATCGCACGGTAGTGCCATCAGACTTCTGATACCAATGCAGGGTGAAAGGGGGCCACAAAATTGTGAACTGCATAAAAAACAATGAAAATACAAATTATATTTCAGGCAAAGTGTAACACAAATGACAAAATAGAAAACAATGGTTTCAATAGTAATTAAATATGTATTTCAAATACAAGTTTCAGAAATACTGCACCTCTCTGATGGTTATCTATCCAAGTCTATGGACGGATCTGAGAGTCAAGTGGTGTAAAGAACTCAGGGAGGATATGGAATAATATCTGGTTCCTCTTTGTCTCTTCTGAATTGTGTATAGAATGTTGTTTATTCCAAGTCTGCTGCTTTTCCCATGAACTCTCTTGTTCTGTTGCTTTTCCACTAACACTCCATGGGAATTTAACATGACCTATTGGTTTCCTGGAAAACATAACTCACTTACTGGACCATGTAAACACCAGAAACAGAGTGGGAGGAAGTGCAATGGACATCATCGTACAATGCTTACAATAACAAAATATACAATGCTATATGATCTAAGTATGTTTTGTCAGTTAGTCTTACCTCTGGCATCCATTCAGTTGTAGAGGAAAAGTGGGTGAATGCAATTATCTTTCAGCTAGTTTTAGTTTTAGTCCCAAATACACAATTTGATCACTCTTTTGTCGCTAAGAATTTTCCTGCACTGCAAGGAATGCAGATGAGCTTCGTGATTGACATGAATTAACTAAAAACCTGCACTAAGACATGGTTATATTAACAGTATTGCACTTCTCATGTAACCTAATTTTGGCCAGCTAATAATAGCCTAACCACCAATCAAGAAACATTATGGACAAAACATTCAAATCCTGTTGTTGCGACAATACTGGGCAAATGAAGATCCTACATCTGTAGGTGGAGTTGTAAAGTAGATGTTCAACTAACTTTTTACATTTTAGATTTGTTCAATTATCTTCTCTGTTGGAAGGAAGTAAATCCTCTCACTTAGAGTTGATAAATTATATCCACAGACTGTCCATTAGTCTACTAATTAGGCCTTTTATCAAAGTGTGTTCATAATGAGAATATATTTGACTGAAGGGCAGCCCACTGTTTAACTGCTGGACATGACGTCAATCAAATGTGAAAATGTACATGAATATTCCAAGGGTCATTTATTTTATACAATTGTAGAAAACCGGTGTGTCTGTGTGTAATAATAATGCAATAATAATTTGGCGGGTGCTTATATTTGTCCTATTTGTCCTATTTCACACGTGTACAAGTGTGTCTCAATACACGTGTGAAATGGAAATGTTTTTTTTTTTGCATATCCCAACTCCTCCTGAGAGTGGAGTCACGGCCGGTGTCACCATTGCCCAGTGCCCATGGAGCAATTAGGGTGAAGTGCCTTGATCAAGGGCACATTGCCAGATGTTTCACCTTGTTGACTCAGGGATTCAAAATAGTGACGTGTGTGTGTGTGTGTGTGGTGCATTTATCGTGCATTCCATCTCTCTGTGCGTGTTGAGTACCTAAACATGATTGAGATATGACGTCTTGGACACAGAGACATGATGCATGATATTATGTATTTTACCCAGAACAATAAGGAGGATAGAAGTGGAGAAACATACACCAAAGGACATTGAACTGCAACCATCTCCTCATCCACTAAAACCAATACAAATAATATATTCTCCTAAGAGACGGTTTGTGAATTAAGCAGCCTGCAAGAAAACAATGGTATTGTCACGTTCTGACCTTTATTTCCTGTGTTTTGTATTTAGTTAGTATGGTCAGGGCGTGAGTTGGGTGGGCAGTCTATGTTTGTTTTTCTAGGTTTTGGGAATTTCTATGTTTCGGCCTAGTATGGTTCTCAATCAGAGGCAGGTGTCATTAGTTGTCTCTGATTGAGAATCATACTTAGGTAGCCTGGGTTTCAATGTGTGTTTGTGGGTGATTGTTCCTGTCTCTGTGATTGCACCAGATAGGACTGTTTTAGGTTTTCTCACGTTTGTTGTTTTTGTTAGTTATCTCATGTGTAGTTTCTTTATAAATTAAAGAAAATGAATAACCACCATGCTGCTTTTTGGTCCGCTTCTCTTTCACCAGAAAACCCTTACAGGTATAGCTTTCTCTGGGAAACATCTTTACATTTGGAATTGTTAGTCATTTAGCAGACACTCTTATCTAGTTTTATTACAGTTAGTGCCTTCATCTTAAGACAGCTAGGCGAAGCAACCACGTATCACATTCATAGTAAGTACATTTTAAATAAATACCTCAATAAAGTAGTTATCAGCAAAGTAGGAAAAAACATACTTGAGTTCTTCTTCTTCTTAGGAAACGTGATGAAGTGGAGCTTTTTAAATTGAGATTTTCCATCTGTATTGCCTTGTTATCCAAATCAAATTGCCTCCAGGCAAATGAACAAAAACTAGGATAAGCATCAAGTATGCCATATGGAGGTACACAAGCATAACATTATCACCAGCCACACTCAACTGTATATAGGACACGTTACACACCATAACGAACATCAACCCTGTGCATGTATAAAGGACTGGACACACTATAACGAACATCAACCCTGTGCATGTATAAAGGACTGGGCACATTATAACGAACATCAAACCTGTGCATGTATAAAGGACTGGACACACTATAACGAACATCAACCCTGTGCATATATAAAGGACTGAGCACACTATAACGAACATCAAATCAAAATCAAATCAAATTTTATTTATATAGCCCTTCGTACATCAGCTGATATCTCAAAGTGCTGTACAGAAACCCAGCCTAAAACCCCAAACAGCAAGCAATGCAGGTGTAGAAGCACGGTGGCTAGGAAAAACGCCCTAGAAAGGCCAAAACCTAGGAAGAAACCTAGAGAGGAACCAGGCTATGTGGGGTGGCCAGTCCTCTTCTGGCTGTGCCGGGTGGAGATTATAACAGAACATGGCCAAGATGTTCAAATGTTCATAAATGACCAGCATGGTCGAATAATAATAAGGCAGAACAGTTGAAACTGGAGCAGCAGCACAGTCAGGTGGACTGGGGACAGCAAGGAGTCATCATGTCAGGTAGTCCTGGGGCACGGTCCTAGGGCTCAGGTCCTCCGAGAGAGAGAAAGAAAGAGAGAATTAGAGAGAGCATATGTGGGGTGGCCAGTCCTCTTCTGGCTGTGCCGGGTGGAGATTATAACAGAACATGGCCAAGATGTTCAAATATTCATAAATGACCAGCATGGTCGAATAATAGTAAGGCAGAACAGTTGAAACTGGAGCAGCAGCATGGCCAGGTGGACTGGGGACAGCAAGGAGTCATCATGTCAGGTAGTCGTGGGGCATGGTCCTAGGGCTCAGGTCAGTTGAAACTGGAGCAGCAGCATGGCCAGGTGGACTGGGGACAGCAAGGAGTCATCATGTCAGGTAGTCCTGGGGCATGGTCCTAGGGCTCAGGTCCTCCGAGAGAGAGGATACATCAACCCTGTGCATGTATAAAGGACTATAATAAACATCAACCCTGTGCATGTATAAAGGACTGAGCACACTATAACGAACATCAACCCTGTACATGTATAAAGGACTATAACGAACATCAACCCTGTGCATGTATAAAGGACTATAACGAACATCAACCCTGTACATGTATAAAGGACTGGACACACTATAACGAACATCAACCCTGTGCATGTATAAAGGACTATAACAAACATCAACCCTGTACATGTATAAAGGACTGAGCACACTATAACGAACATCAACCCTGTGCATGTATAAAGGACTGGACACACTATAACGAACATCAACCCTGTACATGTATAAAGGACTGGACACACTATAACGAACATCAACCCTGTACATGTATAAAGGACTGGACACACTATAACGAACATCAACCCTGTACATGTATAAAGGACTGGACACACTATAACGAACATCAACCCTGTACATGTATAAAGGACTGGACACACTATAACGAACATCAACCCTGTACATGTATAAAGGACTGGACACACTATAACGAACATCAACCCTGTGCATGTATAAAGGACTATAACGAACATCAACCCTGTACATGTATAAAGGACTGGACACACTATAACGAACATCAACCCTGTACATGTATAAAGGACTGGACACACTATAACGAACATCAACCCTGTACATGTATAAAGGACTGGACACACTATAACGAACATCAACCCTGTACATGTATAAAGGACTGGACACACTATAACGAACATCAACCCTGTACATGTATAAAGGACTGGACACACTATAACGAACATCAACCCTGTACATGTATAAAGGACTGGACACACTATAACCAACATCAACCCTGTGCATGTATAAAGGACTATAACGAACATCAACCCTGTGCATGTATAAAAGACTGGACACATTATAACGAACATCAACCCTGTGCATGTATAAAGGACTGGACACACTATAACGAACATCAACCCTGTGCATGTATAAAGGACTGGACACACTATAACGAACATCAACCCTGTGCATGTATAAAGGACTGGACACACTATAACGAACATCAACCCTGTACATGTATAAAGGACTATAACGAACATCAACCCTGTACATGTATAAAGGACTATAACGAACATCAACCCTGTACATGTATAAAGGACTATAACAAACATCAACCCTGCTTGTGTTGTTTGGCAGCCGTTGGATGAACATCAGATATCGCGGTGAGCTTGTGAGATCAAGTTGTTGATGATCCCTCAACACTACACTGTGTTGATATCCTTATTCTTCTGCCTCGTCGTTTTCCCTCTCACAGACAGTACAGGAACTGTCCAATGTTGATTACAGATGTCAGCATGTCAGCAATCAAGTTTTCTAGATGCAGGACTTTCAAAAAGCAAATTGTAACCTGGCACATTATCCTGATGCGTTTTGACAATTATTTATTTTCTTCATCACATACCTCTCTACTTCCTGTGATGTGAATGTCATATATCTGTAGAATGTTCTGAATCTGTTCCAAGAGGTTCTGCATGATCTCCATCAGTTATGCAGCTTTGTTTAGGCAAAGCCCCACAGAGCTCTTAGGTCAACAACCTCTTGGTTACCATAGTGATAGTGGTGGTAGTGATAGTGGCTTGTTCCTAGTAAAATAATGAGAATAATGTTATTTTGTCTCTCATTATTTGACAGTTAAGCATCAAGGGAAACATTAAGACACATCAGAGATGATTAGTACTTACTCTGATGGTCATATCATCTCCAATAACCATTGTCTGCCTCGTTAAACTTCTAATTGTGATTACAGATATGCTGCCATCCACTAGGTCAGCCTGAAAAAGTAAACAGTATATTTAAAAAAATAATGTGTAAAGAAATGCACATAAAAAAACATGGAAAACGTGTCACGTTTGTGGCAGCTCAAACATCAGTGCTATACACGGTTCCTACTATACACACAGGAACTATTACTGCATTACGTGACTTTGCACTCCTTTATCACCCACATGAACTACACTGCATTACGTGTGTGGACACTGCTCAATAATACACACGCAGTACAAGAGCTTTAATTGTCACATGGACTCAATCTTAATGCCTTATTATGGTATTAACACTACCCTATAGAGTGCCTTGTTATCATCTCTAGAAACATTTAGGAAAATTGTGTTGATAATTAAAATGCACTTATTTATTATTATTCTAGCAGTCCAGGTACGTGTTTCTAGAGATGATAACAAGGCACTCACTCTAAAGGGCAGTTTTAATACCACTTTTATTTGTTCTATATATGTTTTTACCTTTATTTAACTAGCCAAGCCAGTTAAGAACAAATTCTTAGCTACAATGACGGCCTAATCTGGATAAAACCTGGACGACGCTGGGCCAATTGCCGCCCTATGGGACTCCCAATCACGGCCGGATGTGATACAGACCTGCATTCGAACCAGGGACTGTAGTGACACCTCCTGCACTGAGATGCAGTGCCTTAGACCACTGCGCCACTCTTGGACATCGCTTAGTGATGTCACCAGCTTTCTATTATTTTGTTTGCGTGGAAAAAAAGGTCAGTTATGCATCGTTAGTCCCCAAAGTGTCCAGTTCTGAAATTCTGCTAATAGTAGCACTTACTGGAAACTGGAGAAAACACCAAGGACTGAGAAGGAGGCACTTTAGCAATCCAGGTACATTTGGGTGGGCGGTTCTACGTAAACAAGATAAAAGGGTTACTAGGTACATTTTCAATCAGGGTAAATTCAAACAGTTCAGTTCATCAGCCAGGCTGAAGCGCATCTGCTTGCCAACACAAAATGAAAAACAGAACTATTGATTAAAAGGGATGTGTCCTGTAGTATAATGGGGTAGTTTGGTATTATTGTTGGATTGTTTTGAACAGCTGATTGTTGAGTTGGGGCTGTCAGTGACCAGCAGATAAAATAGATACAATAACTTCATCCTTCAGTCTAGATGGGCGTCATACTGTACAATGTGTGTGTCTCCTCTTTTTTCATAGGCCTAGGCTACTGGTTGTATTCAATACAAGGTCATTTTTATTGATCTCAGTTTGCATTGCATGAAATGCATTTATAAAAGGCCAGATGTTTGGACTGTATTTGAAGCTTTACGTCTTGGAAGGAGTGTGTGTCATGTTTTGTCATTTATTGTCTTGTCCTTGTGCTTTCCCTTCTGTTCATTTCCCCCTGCTGGTCTTATTAGGTTTGTTCCCTTTTTCTATCCCTCTCTCCCCCTCCCCCTCCCTCTTCTCTCTATCGTTCCGTTCCTGCTCCCAGCTGTTCCTCATTCTCCTAACTCACTCATTTACTCTTTTCACACCTGTCCCCTATTTTGCCCTCTGATTAGAGTCCCTATTTCTCCCCTTGTTTTCCGCTTCTGTCCTTGTCGGATCCTTGTATGATGTTCGCTGTGCTGTGTCCTTGTCTCGCCCTGTCGTGTTTTGTCTCCTTCAGATGCTGCGTGTGAGCAGGTGTCTTAGTCTGCTACGGTCGGTGCCTTCCTGAAGCAACCTGCAGTCAATGGTCGAGTCTCCAGTCTGTCCTCGTTACTACGAGTGGATTTAAGTTTTTTCCTGTTTTGTTTTCTTCTTGATTTTTCCAGGATTATTACTTTTGTCATATACTGGAATAAAGACTCTGTTTTCGTTAAGTCGCTTTTGGGTCCTCATTCACCAGCATAACAGTGTGATTCTGTTCTTCGTGTTTCATGGCATTGTGGCAAGCTAGGTGATACTTGTCCCTGTCTCGTGTTTTTGTATTATGTCATCACAGACTGTGTCATAGTTAGGGTCTTCCAAGGTTGGAATTCAGGTGTAGATATTGGGGGGTCCGGGTGTTCTACCCCCTACATGTTTTTCTTTTACTTTTTCAAACGAATTTCCTGCAATTCAACACAGTTTGACATGACTTATTATGCCTCTCTTCAGAGAAAAAATAATACATTTTAAAAAATAAAATAAAGAAAACACCATTGAAGCTGTGAATTAATCCAGGAGTAATATTTCACTTACTGCTACTGAAGCTTGAGGGTTGATATAATCTGAAATCATCTGACAGAGGCTGGACTGGAGTTTGATGGAGGCAGACATTGGCAGGCCTCAATGCAGCTGACAGGACTGGACTGGAGTTTTCTAGCAGACAGACAGTAGCTGGACGTTGAAGACGTTCACAGAAACTGGACTAAACTTCGAAGAAGGCAGACATTGACTGGGTTCTGACGGTGGCTAACAGAGACTGGACTTGACCTTTCTAGGAGGCAGACATCAACTGAACTTTGAAGATATCTGACAGAGATTGGATTAAACTTGGAAGAAGGCAGACATTGGCTGGGCTCTGAAGGTGTCTGCCAGAGACTGGACTGGAGTCAAATAAATGTTGTCCTGTCTATCTTGTCCAACATTTTCTGGTGAGCATGGCAAACAGCCACATCTCTTCTGTGTCATTGATGTTCTGAGCCATATTATCAGTATTCTCAGGGCACTGAAGCTTCTTTCAAACTCAGCAGGAACAGGTAGAAGTCTCACCCAGGTTTCTACTTGCTTGAAGATACTTCTCACCTCTGGTACCATGTTCTTAATGATATCGACAAATACAGCAGGTGCTGTGTGTAGCTAGACTCTAGCATGTCCAGCTGCACGTGCAACACCCTGGGCTCCAACTCTGGGAACTGGTTGAAAACAAGAAATAAACACCATCTACAACTGTTTGAGTGTGTGGAGCTCCACCCCCCCCCCTGTAGTATCTAAGATGTTCAACTACTGCATTCTGTAGTATCATGGACATGACTGTTTATTTTCACTTTAGAGGACAAGTCATCACAATCACTCACTCACCTGTAGATCAACACTGCTGCTGCTCATGCCTGCACTGACTTCATTCTCCTCACTGTCACTTTTATTTTTTTAACCTTTATTTAACTAGGCAACTCAGTTAAGAACAAATCATTATTTACAATGACGGCCTACCAAAAGGCAAAAGGCCTCCTAGGTTGTCAAGGTGTGTGTAACTGGTGGCATGGAAGTCAAACGCAGGAGAGCAGCATTTGGTAAATAGCCGGAGCCATTTAATGTACATAACTACCGGCCTACAAAAGTAACAAAACACATGGGCACAAAAACCCGCATCGCACCAGTCACATAAAGCACACATACTACAATAAACAATTCCCAAAAGGACATGGGGGGAAACAGAGGGAACATATACAAGAGGGAATTGAAACCAGGTGAGTGTGACAACCAGACAAAACAAATGGAACATGAAAAATAGATTGATGATGGCTAGAAGACCGGTGACGTCAACCGCCGAAAACCGCCCGAACAAGGAGAGGAACCGACTTCGGCAGAATTCGTGACATAGGGGGACGGGGGCTGGGTTTAAAAATAAAGACAACAATATAGCATGGCAGCAACACATTGTCATGCAGGTGATAGAGGACCCAAAAGCGACTTAACAGAAACAGAGTTTATTCAAGTCCAAACAGGGAATAACAGAAATCCTCTAGTCTGTAGAGGGGAATAACAAGAGAAGCGGCCACAGACTGCAGGTCGCTTCGGGTAGGCGCAGGCCGTAGTTGACAGAGACACCTGCTCACACGCAGCATCTGATGAAGGCAAAAAACACGACAGGACAGGGCGAAACACAATCACAGCACGGTGAATACTAAACAAGGAACCGACGGGACAGGAACGGAACACAAAGGAATAAATAGGGACTCCAATCAGGGGAAAGAATCGGGAACAGGTGTGGGAAGACTAAATGATGATTAGGGGAATAGGAACAGCTGGGAGCAGGAACGGAACGATAGAGAGAAGAGAGAGCGAGAGAGTGAGAGAGGGAGGGGGAGAGAGAGGGATAGAAAGAGGGAAAGAACCTAATAAGACCAGCAGAGGGAAACGAATAGAATGGGGAGCACAGGGACAAGACATGATAATAAATGACAAACATGACAGTACCCCCCACTCACCGAGCGCCTCCTGGCGCACTCGAGGAGGAATCCTGGCGGCAACGGAGGAAATCATCGATGAGTGAACGGTCCAGCACGTCCCGAGACGGAACCCAACTCCTCTCCTCAGGACCGTAACCCTCCCAATCCACTAAGTATTGGTGACCCCGTCCCCGAGAACGCATGTCCATGATCTTATGTACCTTGTAAATAGGTGCGCTCTCGACAAGGACGGGAGGGGGAGGGAAGACGAACGGGGGTGCGAAGAAAGGGCTTAACACAGGAGACATGGAAGACAGGATGGACGCGACGAAGATGTCGCGGAAGAAGCAGTCGCACAGCGACAGGATTGACGACCTGGGAGACACGGAACGGACCAATGAACCGCGGAGTCAACTTACGAGAAGCTGTCGTAAGAGGAAGGTTGCGAGTGGAAAGCCACACTCTCTGGCCGCAACAATACCTTGGACTCTTAATCCTGCGTTTATTGGCGGCTCTCACCGTCTGTGCCCTGTAACGGCAAAGTGCAGACCTCACCCTCCTCCAGGTGCGCTCACAACGTTGGACAAACGCTTGAGCGGAGGGAACGCTGGACTCGGCAAGCTGGGATGAGAACAGAGGAGGCTGGTAACCCAGACTACTCTGAAACGGAGATAACCCGGTAGCAGACGAAGGAAGCGAATTGTGAGCGTATTCTGCCCAGGGAGCTGTTCTGCCCAAGACGCAGGGTTTCTGAAAGAAAGGCTGCGTAGTATGCGACCAATCGTCTGATTGGCCCTCTGCTTGACCGTTAGACTGGGGATGAAACCCGGAAGAGAGACTGACGGACGCACCAATCAAACGACAGAACTCCCTCCAAAACTGTGACGTGAATTGCGGGCCTCTGTCTGAAACGGCGTCTAACGGGAGGCCATGAATTCTGAATACATTCTCAATAATGATTTGTGCCGTCTCCTTAGCGGAAGGAAGTTTAGCGAGGGGAATGAAATGTGCCGCCTTAGAGAACCTATCGACAACCGTAAGAATCACAGTCTTCCCCGCAGACAAAGGCAGACCGGTAATGAAGTCTAAGGCGATGTGAGACCATGGTCGAGAAGGAATGGGGAGCGGTCTGAGACGACCGGCAGGAGGAGAGTTACCCGACTTAGTCTGCGCGCAGTCCGAACAAGCAGCCACGAAACGGCGCGTGTCACGCTCCTGAGTCGGCCACCAAAAGCGCTGGCGAATAGACGCAAGAGTGCCTCGAACACCGGGATGACCAGCTAACTTGGCAGAGTGAGCCCACTGAAGAACAGCCAGACGAGTGGAAACAGGAACGAAAAGGAGGTTACTAGGACAAGCGCGCGACGCAGTGTGCGTGAGTGCTTGCTTAACCTGTCTTTCAATTCCCCAGACTGTTAACCCGACAACACGCCCATAAGGAAGAATCCCCTCGGGATCAGTAGAAGCCACAGAAGAACTAAACAGACGGGATAAGGCATCAGGCTTGGTGTTCTTGCTACCCGGACGGTAAGAAATCACAAACTCGAAACGAGCGAAAAACAACGCCCAACGAGCTTGACGGGCATTAAGTCGTTTGGCAGAACGGATGTACTCAAGGTTCTTATGGTCTGTCCAAACGACAAAAGGAACGGTCGCCCCCTCCAACCACTGTCGCCATTCGCCTAGGGCTAAGCGGATGGCGAGCAGTTCACGGTTACCCACATCATAGTTGCGCTCAGATGGCGACAGGCGATGAGAAAAATAAGCGCAAGGATGAACCTTATCGTCAGACTGGAAGCGCTGGGATAGAATGGCTCCCACGCCTACCTCTGAAGCGTCAACCTCGACAATGAATTGTCTAGTGACGTCAGGAGTAACGAGGATAGGAGCGGACGTAAAACGTTCTTTTAGAAGATCAAAAGCTCCCTGGGCGGAACCGGACCACTTAAAACACGTCTTGACAGAAGTAAGAGCTGTGAGAGGGGCAGCAACTTGACCGAAATTACGAATGAAACGCCGATAGAAATTAGCGAAACCTAAAAAGCGCTGCAACTCGACACGTGACCTTGGAACGGGCCAATCACTGACAGCTTGGACCTTAGCGGAATCCATCTGAATGCCTTCAGCGGAAATAACGGAACCGAGAAAAGTAACGGAGGAGACATGAAAAGAGCACTTCTCAGCCTTTACGTAGAGACAATTCTCTAAAAGGCGCTGTAGAACACGTCGAACGTGCTGAACATGAATCTCGAGTGACGGAGAAAAAATCAGGATATCGTCAAGATAGACAAAAACAAAGATGTTCAGCATGTCTCTCAGAACATCATTAACTAATGCCTGAAAAACAGCTGGCGCATTGGCGAGACCGAACGGCAGAACCCGGTACTCAAAATGCCCTAACGGAGTGTTAAACGCCGTTTTCCACTCGTCCCCCTCTCTGATGCGCACGAGATGGTAAGCGTTACGAAGGTCCAACTTAGTAAAGCACCTGGCTCCCTGCAGAATCTCGAAGGCTGATGACATAAGGGGAAGCGGATAACGATTCTTAACCGTTATGTCATTCAGCCTCGATAATCCACGCAGGGGCGCAGAGTACCGTCCTTCTTCTTAACAAAAAGAACCCCGCCCCGGCCGGAGAAGAAGAAGGCACTATGGTACCGGCGTCAAGAGACACAGACAAATAATCCTCGAGAGCCTTACGTTCGGGAGCCGACAGAGAGTATAGTCTACCTCGAGGAGGAGTGGTCCCCGGAAGGAGATCAATACTACAATCATACGACCGGTGAGGAGGAAGGGAGTTGGCTCGGGACCGACTGAAGACCGTGCGCAGATCATGATATTCCTCCGGCACTCCTGTCAAATCGCCAGGTTCCTCCTGAGAAGTAGGGACAGAAGAAACGGGAGGGATGGCAGACATTAAACACTTCACATGACAAGAAACGTTCCAGGATAGGATAGAATTACTAGACAAATTAATAGAAGGATTATGACATACTAGCCAGGGATGACCCAAAACAACAGGAGTAAACGGTGAACGGAAAATCAAAAAAGAAATAGTCTCACTGTGGTTACCAGATACTGTGAGAGTTAAAGGTAGTGTCTCAAATTTGATACTGGGAAGATGACTACCATCTAAGGCAAACATGGGCGTAGGCTTGTCTAACGGTCTGAAAGGAATGTTATGTTTCCGAACCCATGCTTCGTCCATGAAACAACCCTCAGCCCCAGAGTCAATCAAGGCACTGCATGTAGCACCCGAACCGGTCCAGCGTAGATGGACCGACATAGTAGTACAAGATCTAGATGAAGAGACCAGAGTAGTAGCGCTCACCAGTAGCCCTCCGCTTACTGATGGGCTCTGGCCTCTTACTGGACATGAATTAACAAAATGTCCAGCAACTCCGCAATAGAGGCACAGGCGGTTGGTGATCCTCCGTTCCCTCTCCTTAGTCGAGATGCGAATCCCTCCCAGCTGCATGGGCTCAGTCTCAAAGCCAGAGGAGGGAGATGGTTGCGATGCGGAGCAGGGAAACACCGTTGATGCGAGCTCTCTTCCACGAGCCCGGTGACGAAGATCTACCCGTCATTCTATGCGGATGGCGAGAGCAATCAAAGAGTCCACATCTGAAGGAACCTCCCGGGAGAGAATCTCATCCTTAACCACTGCGTGGAGTCCCTCCAGAAAACGAGCGAGCAGCGCCGGCTCGTTCCACTCACTAGAGGCAGCAAGAGTGCGAAACTCAATAGAATAATCCGTTATGGACCGTTCACCTTGGCATAAGGAAGCCAGGGCCCTAGAAGCCTCCCTACCAAAAACTGAACGGTCAAAAACCCGAATCATCTCCTCTTTAAAGTTCTGGAACTTGTTAGAGCAATCAGCCCTTGCCTCCCAGATAGCTGTGCCCCATTCTCGAGCCCGGCCAGTAAGGAGTGAAATGACGTAAGCAACCCGAGCTCTCTCTCTAGAGTATGTGTTGGGTTGGAGAGAGAACACAATCTCACACTGCGTGAGAAAGGAGCGGCACTCAGTGGGCTGCCCGGAGTAGCAAGGTGGGTTATTAACCCTAGGTTCTGGAGGCTCGGCAGGCCAGGAAGTAACAGGTGGCACGAGACGTAGACTCTGGAACTGTCCAGAGAGGTCGGAAACCTGAGCGGCCAGGTTCTCCACGGCATGGCGAGCAGCAGACAATTCCTGCTCGTGTCTGCCGAGCATGGCTCCTTGGATCTCGACGGCAGTGTAACGAGCGTCTGAAGTCGCTGGGTCCATTCCTCGGTCGGTTCCTTCTGTCATGCAGGTGATAGAGGACCCAAAAGCGACTTAACAGAAACAGAGTTTATTCAAGTCCAAACAGGGAATAACAGAAATCCTCTAGTCTGTAGAGGGGAATAACAAGAGAAGCGGCCACAGACTGCAGGTCGCTTCGGGTAGGCGCAGGCCGTAGTTGACAGAGACACCTGCTCACACGCAGCATCTGATGAAGGCAAAAAACACGACAGGACAGGGCGAAACACAATCACAGCACGGTGAATACTAAACAAGGAACCGACGGGACAGGAACGGAACACAAAGGAATAAATAGGGACTCCAATCAGGGGAAAGAATCGGGAACAGGTGTGGGAAGACTAAATGATGATTAGGGGAATAGGAACAGCTGGGAGCAGGAACGGAACGATAGAGAGAAGAGAGAGCGAGAGAGTGAGAGAGGGAGGGGGAGAGAGAGGGATAGAAAGAGGGAAAGAACCTAATAAGACCAGCAGAGGGAAACGAATAGAATGGGGAGCACAGGGACAAGACATGATAATAAATGACAAACATGACACACATGACAACACAGCACGGTAGCAACACCACATAACAACAACATGGTAGCAACACAACATGGCAGCAGCACAAAACATGGTACAAACATTATTGGGCGCAGACAACAGCTCAAAGGGCAAGAAGGTAGAGACAACAAGAAATCACGTCAAGCAGCCACAACTGTCAGTAAGAATGTCCAGTCTTTGAATGAAGAGATGTTTTTTTGCAGCTCGTTCCAGTCGCTAGCTGCAGTGAACTGAAATGAGAAACGACCCAGGAATGTATGTGCTTTGGGGAACGTTAACAGCATGCGACTAGCAGAACGGTATTGTATGTGGAGGATGAGGGCTCCAGTTGATAACTCAGATAGGGGGGAGTGAGGCCTAAGAGAGTTTTATAAATAGGCATCAACCACTGGGTCTTGCGACGGGTATACAGAGATGACCAGTTTACAAAGGAGCATTGGTGGTAAATCTGATGGCCGAATGGTAAAGAACATCTAGCTGCTCGAGCGCACCCTTACTTGCCAATCCATAAATTAAGTCTCCGTAATCTAAAATAGGTAGGATGGTCATCTGAATTTTTCCTCATGTTCCATCCAGTTTGTTTATTTTTATAATATATTACACTGGATCTTTCTTCAATACGTTCCTCCATTTCTTTTAGTTTTTCCTCTAACTTATTCTGTGCCTCTATGGTACAGTTTTTATTGCTATCTAACTGTACTGTTGGTCCTTCAATTTTCTTTGTTAATATGGACTCTTGATCTAAATTGATTCTGTCTCTGTTTTAGTTTGGTCAGGGCGTGAGTTGGGGTGGGCATTCTATCTTTTGTGTTCTATGCAGCTGGTAATCGTTGTCTCTGATTGAGAACCATACTTAGGCAGCCTGTTTTTCCCACTTGAGTTGTGGGTGGTTGTTTTCTGTCTCTCTACCAGACAGGACTATTTCGGTTGTTCTTTTGTTTACTTTGTTCAGTTATCGAATAAATCTAACATGGACACTTACCACGCTGCATCTTGGTCCTCTCCTTCCAACAGCCCTTACATGGGTACTGAATTGCAAGGCTTCTAAAGGCACATTTAAAAGTGTCCCATACAATAAGAGGATCTGCTGTTATGTCTGAAAAAAGGCAGTTATAAATGATTCTGTCCTAGTTCTAAACAAGTCATCCAGTAGGCTTTGATTAGATTTCTAATATCCACGCCCACGTGGAAATTCTGTAAGAGTAATATATATGCCAATTATGTGATGATCCGACAACATTATGTCCTTTATCAACACTTTTTAAAGTTTTGGTGCCAGAGAAAATGACATTAGAAAGTAGTCAAGACGACTAGCTTGATTAAGCCTCTGCCATGTATATCTCACTAGGTCAAGATATTTAAGCCTCCATATATCTATTAATTCCAATAGATCCATGACATTCTTGATTTCCTTAAGTGCCTGAGGGTGATAGTTTGTAGTGTGATTTCCTTTACGGTCCATAGAGGTATTTAAAACCATATTAAAATATCCCACCAAAATAATAGAGTCTAGTGTTGCTTGTAGAGTTGATAAATTCTTAAATATATTTTCAAAGAAGCTTGGATTATCATTATTTTGACCATATAGGTTAATAAGCCATACCTGTTTATTGTCCAATAACATATTTAAAATAATCCATCTACCTTGAGGATCTGTTTGGGTAATTTGCACATTTGGATCATAATTACTATTAATTAAAACCATCACCCCTTTTGAATTTCTTTGCCCATGGGAGAAATATATTTCACCGCCCAGCCCTTTTTCCACAAAACTTCATCTAAAATTGTTGAATGAGTTTCCTGTAAACAAAATATATTATATTCCTTCTCTTTTAGCCAGGTAAATACCGATCGTTTTTTCTTATTATCTGCTAAGCCATTACGATTATAACTTATAACTGTCTATACTTATTTCACCACTTACCATAATGAGACACAACTTTCAATTCAATTTATCAAAATAAATGTTTATAAACATACAATTAAAAAGTAACATGATGATTGAGTGTCTATATAGCTGTACCATGATATTTGCATTGCTACTAAGTAAACCTCCAATTGGTCCCCATTACTCCACCCGCTAAAAGCCCTCCTCATCCCGAGTTGGGTTGTCATCCCAATGCCCGGCAGAGCACCCCCGACCCCCCTGATCCCATAGCCCCGGAGAGAGAGGGATTCCTGCTTTGAAAAGAGCACACAGTGCCACCCACAGAACAGAAGCAGAACAACCGCCAAATGCATTTCCATCGCCCTCACCTCCATTTGTATTATATATAGCCATCAAAAAATATATATTTTAAAAATCCTGTTTATCTTATTTTCCATAATTAGCTATTAATATTTGTATTAATGTAGGCAATTTATGCAAAGGATTTTTACCTCTCACTAGTTTCGCCATTACCAAAATTACATTATGGCAAGCAATTATTATATTAGTAAACAATTATTGTGAATCATCCTATATTGTCCCTAACATCTTTTACTCCTTCGCAACAGTTGTGGGATACATACACACCCACCCACACATACACACTCAACCCTTTCCCCCACAATAAACATAGACTCAGATTCTCAACAGTTGTGGGATACACACACACACACACACACCCACACATACACACTCAACCCTTTCCCCCACAATAAACATAGACTCAGATTCTCAACAGTTGCACCATCCCAGATCAAGAAATGTCTTGATTTACGAATGCATATACAGTTGTATGAGAAGGCCTGCAAAACTGTGCATAAAAATGGGCAGAAATGAGGAGATTTGATTAACCAGCACTTGCCACTGCCTGGGTGGGGACACCCCACCGGAATCCTCACCGGCTAGGTACAAGGTTGTCAAGGTTCTCATTAGCAGCTTTGAGAATTTCCTTGTATATTATGCTCTCCCTTCAGGGTGCTTCAGGACCAAACCTGCCAAAGCAGGCTCAGAATCTTGAGGGGGCAGTGCTGCTCTAGAACCTCTCTGACTGCATTTTGGCTTCATACAGGCCACTTACAGCAGGCCCATAAAAACAGATAGGGACTTCTCCTTAGTATCTGGGTCGTACAGGTGGGTTTCTAGGGTATAAGGTTGTGGACCGTTCCATCAATATAGGACCATAAATAAATAAATTAGATGTATAATTTATTTTTTTAAATGTAGTTCCTCATGATAGGACAATACATAAATAAATAAGATGTATAATTCATTATAAAATGTATACCCCTCATCTGCACAACATTGAAGCTCTCTCACACCTCCGCTCACAGAAATACATTGGTTCTGGGATATGCAACCATTTCCTTTCTCACTCAATGCCACACTTTCCCAAACACCAAAAACCTCACACCACACCATCCATCCCCTGCTCGCCTAGCGTAGTAGTGACTACCGAATGGCACCCTGACTCACCCAGTGTAGTAGTGACTACCGAACGGCACCCTGACTCACCCAGTATAGTAGTGACTACCGAACAGCACCCTGACTCACCCAGAGTAGTAGTGACTACCGACCGGCACCCTGACTCACCCAGCGTAGTAGTGACTAACGAACGGCACCCTGACTCACCTAGTGTAGTGGTGACTACCGAATGGCACCCTGACTCACCCTAGCGTAATAGTGACTACCGAACAGCACCCTGACTCACTTAGCGTAGTGGTGACTACTGAACAGCACCCTGACTCACCTATTGCTGCTCTTTTGACCCTATGATCACTCGGCTACACAGCCGATGCCCCCTGGACTGTTTCAATAACACAGTACCTCATTTTGTTTACCTGTCGGCCCCAGCCTCTAACTCAGGTCCTGTATGTATCTAACTGACCCTCTCTGCCCATTCATCACCATTTACCCGTTGTTGTCTTAGCTCTCCTGATCAAAACCTGTGACTGCTTTATGTCTCTCTAATGTCAATATGCCTTGTCTACTGCTGTCTTGGCTAGTTTGTATTGTTTAATTCACTGTAGAGCCCTCAGTCCCGCTCAAAATGCCTTAGATAGCTCTTTTGTCTCACCCCACACACAGGCAGAGACCTCACCTGGCTTAACTGGTGCCTCCAGAGACGAAACCTCTCTCATCATCACTCAACGCCTAGGCTTGCTACCACTGTACTCACATCCTACCATACCATTATCTGTACATTATGCCCTGAATCTATTCTACCATGCCCAGAAATCTGCTCCTTTTATTCTCTGTCCCCAACGCACTAGACGACCAGTTCTTATAGCCTTTAGCCGTCCCCTTATCCTACTCCTCCTCTGTTCCTCTGGTGATGTAGAGATTAACCCAGGCCCTGTAGCCCCCTCCTCAGGAGCTATCATTTGTCAACTTCTGTAACTGTAAAAGCCTTGGTTTCATGCATGTTAACATCAGAAGCCTCCTCCCAAAGTTTGTTTTATTCACTGCTTTAGCACACTCCGCCAACACTGATGTCCTAGCCGTGTCTGAATTCTGGCTTAGGATGGCCACCAAAAATTCTGAAATTTCCATCCCCAACTACAACATTTTCTGCCAAGATTTAGAACTGCCAAAGGGGGTGGAGTTGCAATCTACTTTCCAGAAATAAGTCTCTCACTGTTGCCACTTGTTATAGACCCCCCTCAGCCCCCAGCTGTGCCCTGGACACCATATGTGAATTCATTGCCCCTCATTTATCTTCAGAGTTTGTACTGTTAGGTGACTTAAACTGGGATATGCTTAACAACCTGGCCATCCTACAATCTAAACTAGAGGCCCCCAATCTCACACAAATGATCAAGGAACCTACCAGGTACAAACCTAATTCCGTAAACACGGGCACCCTCATAGATATCGTCCTGACCAACCAGCCCTCTAAATAAACCTCTGCTGTCTTCAACCAGGATCTCAGTGATCACTGCCTCATTGCCTGCATATGTAATGTGTCCGCGGTCAAACGACCACCCCTCATCACTGTCAAACGCTCCCTAAAACACTTCAGTGAGCAGGCCTTTCTAATCGTATCCTGGAAGGATATTGACCTCATTCCGTCAGTAGATGATGCCTGGTTATTCTTTAAAAGTGCTTTCCTCACCATCTTAAATAAGCATGTCCATTCAAAAAATGTAGAACTAAGAACAGATATAGCCCTTGGTTCACTACAGACTTGACTGCCCTTGACCAGCACAAAAACATCCATTGCATTAGCATCGAATAGCCCCCGCGATATGCAACTTTTCAGGGAAGTTAGGAACCAATATACACAGGCAGTGATGAAAGCAAAGCTAGCTTTTTCAAACAGAAATTTGCATCCTGTAGCACAAACTCCAAAAAGTTCTAGGACACTGTAAAGTCCATGGAGAATAAGAGCACCTCCTCCCAGCTGCCCACTGAGCTGAGGCTAGGAAACACTGTCACCACCAATAAATCTATGATAATCGAGAATTTCAAGAAGCATTTTTCTACGGCTGGCCACACTTTCCACCTGGCTATCCTTACCCCTGGTCAACAGCTCTGCACCCCTCACAGCAACGTGCCCAAGCCTGCCCCATTTCTCCTTCACCCAAATCCAGAAAGCTGCAAAATCTGGACCACTACAAATCAGCTGGGCTAGACAATCTGGACCCTCTCTCTAAAATTGTCTGCCGCAATTGTTGCAACTTCTATTACTATCCTGTTCAACAACTCTTTCGTATCATCTGAGATCCCAAAAGATTAGAAAGCTGCCGCTGTCATCCCCCTCTTCAAAGGAGGAGACACTCTAGACATAAACTGTTACAGACCTATATCTATCCTACCCTGCCATTCTTAACTCCTTGAAAGCCAAGTTAACAAACAGATCACCGACCATTTCGAATCCCACCGTACCTTTTCCGCTATGCAAAATGGTTTCCGATCTGGTCATGGGTGCACCTCAGCCACGCTCAACGTTCTAAACAATATCATAACCGATATCGATAAGAGACATTACTGTGCAGCCATCTTCATCGACCTGGCCAAGGCTTTCACTCTGTCAATCACCGCATTCTTATCGGCAGACTCAACAGCCTTGGTTTCTCAAATAACTGCATGGCCTGGTTCACCAACTACTTCTCAGATAGAGTTCAGTCTGTCAAATTGGAGGGAATGTTGTCTGGACCTCTGGCAGTCTCTATGGGGGTGCCACAGGGTTCAATTCTCAAGCAAACTATTTTCTCTGTATATATCAATGATGTCGCTCTTGCTGCTGGTGCTTCTCTGATCCACCTCTACGCAGATGATCATTCTGTATACTTCTGGCCCGTCATTGGACACTGTGCTAACAAACCTCCAGATGAGCTTCAATGCCATACAACACTCCTTCCGTTTCCGTGGCCTCCAACTTCTCTTAAATGCAAGTAAAACGAAATGCATGCTCTTCAACCGATCGCTGCTTCACCCGCCCGCCCATCTAGCATTACTACTCTGGACGGTTCTGACTAAGAATATGTGGACAACTACAAATACCTAGGTGTCTGATTAGGCTGTAAACTCTCCTTCCAGAATCACATTAAGCATCTCCAATCCAAACTTCATCTAGAATCTGCTTCTTTATTTCACAACAAAGCATCCTTCACTCATGCTGCCAAACATACCCTTGTAAAACTGACCATCCTACCGATCCTTGACTTCGGCGATGTAATTTACAAAATAGCCTCCAACACTACTCAGCAAATTGGATTTAGTCTGTCACAGTGCCAACCGTTTTGTCACCAAAGCCCCAAACACTACCCACCACTGCGACCTGTATGCTCTCTTTGGCTGGCCCTCGCTTCATATTCGTCGCCAAACCCACGGGCTCCAAGTCTTTGCTAGGTATAGCCCCGTCTTCTCATAGCTCACTGGTCACCATAGCAACACCCACCCGTAGCACAAGCTCCAGCAGGTATATTTCACTGGTTATCCCCAAAGCCAACTCCTCTTTGGCCGCCTTTCCTTCCAGTTCTCTACTGCCAATGACTGGAACGAATTGCAAAAATCTTCTTATATCTTATATTAAAAAGTCTTATATCTCCCTCACTAACTTTAATCATCAGCTGTCAGAGCAGATTACCAATCATTGCACCTATACACAGCCCAGCACAGGTTCCCCTGTCTTACTCGCAGTCATGTTTGGGTGTTGCTTGTCTTCGTAATATTTGTCAATTAATTTCTCTCGTCTTATGATTTGTTTTGTGTTATTATCCAGATTGAAGGTTATTACCCAACAGATTGTGTAGTGCTA
Organism: Oncorhynchus gorbuscha; assembly: GCF_021184085.1. Lineage (NCBI taxonomy): Eukaryota > Metazoa > Chordata > Actinopteri > Salmoniformes > Salmonidae > Oncorhynchus > Oncorhynchus gorbuscha. Next base: position 67,783,173 of record NC_060180.1, read on the forward strand.
ATATTTAGTCTAACTTACCGAAATAGAGTATTACGTTTTTATCTTGAGGTGGTCTACATAACTGTGGTCAGTCCGCCATCTTCAGTAGCAGTAGATGGGCCAGCGTGTACAGTCATGGCCAAAAGTTTTGAGAATGACACAAATATTAATTTCAACAAAGTTTGCTGCTTCAGTGTCTTTAGATTTTTTTGTCAGATGTTACTATGGAATACTGAAGTATAATTACAAGCATTTCATAAGTGTCAAAGGCTTTTATTGTCAATTACATGAAGTTGATGCAAAGAGTCAATATTTGCAGTGTTGACCCTTCTTTTTCAAGACCTCTGCAATCCGCCCTGGCATCCAGTCAATTCACTTCTGGGCCACATCCTTCTTGCATAATCAATGTTTGGAGTTTGTCAGAATTTGTGGATTTTTGTTTGTCCATCCACCTCTTGAGGATTGACCACAAGTTCTCAATGGGATTAAAGTCTGGGGAGTTTCCTGGCAATGGACCCAAAATATTGATGTTTTGTTCCCTGAGCCACTTAGTTATCACTTTTGGCAAGGTGCTCCATCATGCTGGAAAAGGCATTGTTCGTCACCAAACTGTTCCTGGATGGTTGGGAGAAGTTGCTCTCGGAGGATGTGTTGGTACCATTCTTTATTAATGGCTGTGTGCTTAGGCAAAAATTGTGAGTGAGCCCACTCCCTTGGCATGACACAGGACTGATGTTTTTTTCAGCTTTTTTCAGGATGCCCCAAACAATCGGAAAGGGGATTCATACCTTTGTAGAATATTAGTCTGTCCCTGATGTTTTTCCTGGAGAGAAGTGGCTTCTTTGCTGCCCTTCTTGACACCAGGCCATCCTCCAAATGTCTTCGCCTCACTGTGCGTACAGATGCACTCACACCTGCCTGCTGCCATTCCTGAGCAAGCTTTGTACTGGTGGTGACCCGATCCCACAGCTGAATCAACTTTAGGAGACGGTCCTGGCGCTTGCTGGACTTTCTTGGGTGCCCTGAAGCCTTCTTCACAACAATTGAACCGTTCTCCTTGAAGTTCTTGATGATCCGATAAATGGTTGAGTTAGGTGCAATCTTACTGGCAGCAATATCCTTGCCTGTGAATCCCTTTTTGTGCAAAGCAATGATGACGGCACGTGTTTCCTTGCAGGAACCATGGTTGACAGAGGAAGAACAATGATTCCAAGCACCACCCTCATTTTGAAGCTTCCAGTCTGTTATTCGAACTCAATCAGCATGACAGAGTGATCTCCAGCCTTGTCCTCGTCAACACTCAAACCTGTGTTAACGAGAGAATCACTGACATGATGTCAGCTGGTCCTTTTGTGGCAGGGCTGAAATGCAGTGGAAATGTTTTTTTTTTAGATTCAGTTCATTCGCATGGCAAAGAGGGACTTTGCAATTAATTGCAAATAATCTGATCACTCTTCATAACATTCTGGAGTATATCCAAATTGCCGTCATACAAACTGAGGCAGCAGACTTTGTGAAAATGTATATTTGTGTCATTCTCAAAACTTTTGGCCACAACTGTACATGCACATTTCCAGATGTCATCAGAAGTAATACAATCAGGGCACGGCAGAGGCCAGGGAGAGATCTGCAGTGTTGATTTTTTATGACATTTGAACGTGCATCAGATGGCAACAAAATCATATTGTACAGCAATTTCATTAGATAACATGAATACAAAGCTGGTGAGAGGTGCTTAGAATAGGATGGGAGGCCAAGAGTCTGTGTATCCAATAGAGAGTCCGAGTCCCGAGTGTGGGAACAAACATATTCAATCCCACGGTTGGGTAAACAAGCAAGTTCATAGTCAACAAAGCACTCAGGAGTCATGAGACACATAGCATAAATCACAAGAAAAAAATATAACGACTTGGGGCTAGCCATTGTAAGTTCAAGAAGTCACTTACCCCTACAAAATAATTTGATAGAGTAGCTCTCTATGAGTCCAGTAGGTTATAAAAGTATTTGTTTAAATAAATAAATAGCAGGCCTATACTAGTTAATTAAAGCATTTGAGTAAGCTCAAATAATAAATGAATTTTAACAAATAATAATAATAAATGATAACAAGTTAATTAGCCTAGCTAATATTCCTATCAGTTGCTTCTCTAACTCTCTGTCACAGCAGACATGGACCGATACAGTGAGGCAGACAGAGGCAGTGAACAATGTCCTGTGTTACAGGATAACCAGTGAAGTTTACTTTAAAGGACACATTTAGAGTGAGCTGCTCTGTCAACAATCACATGTGTCTAGTACTTGAAAAAGTAGGGTCTGTTCCATCTCATGATTTATAATCAGGGTGAAAAAAACCAACATGGTTTGTAGATGTGTGATTTATGTAATGGAAAGGTTGAGCATCACATACAGTACCAGTCAAAGGTTTGGACACACCTACTCATTCAAGGGTTTTTCTTTATTTATACTATTTCCTGCATTGTAGAATAATAGTGAAGACATCAAAACTATGAAAAAACCCACATGGAATCATGTAGTAAGCAAAAAAGTGTCAATAAACATTTTATATTCTTCTAAGTGACCACCCTTTGTCTTGATGACAGCTTTACACACTCATTCTCTCAACCAACTTCATGAGGAATGCTTTTCAAACAGTCTTGAAGGAGTTCCCACATATACTGAGCACTTGTTGGCTGCTTTTCCTTCACTCTGCGGTCCAACTCATTCCAAACCATGAGGTCGGGGGATTGTGGAGGATTGTGGAGGCCAGGTCATGTGATGCAGCACTCCATCGCAATCATTATTGGTCAAATAGCCCTTACACAGCCTGGAGGTACAATAACCTTGTTATGTTACAGCCTTATTCTAAAATGTATTTTAAAAAATTGTTCCCCTCAATCTACACACAATACCCCATAATGACAAAACAAAAACAGGTTTTTAGATTTTATGGCAAATTTATGAAGATAAAAAAGCTGAAATATTACATTAACATAAGCATTCATACTTTGTTGAAGCAACTTTGATTACAGCTGTCATGACTACCGAAGTTGAAGCCTCTCCTTGTTCGGGCGGTGCTCGGCGGTCGACGTCACCGGTCTTCTAGCCATCATGATCCATTTTTCATTTTCCATTGGTTTTGTCTTGTCTCCCTACACACCTGGTTTCAATCCCATTCATTACCTGTTGTGTATTTAACCCTCTGTTTCCCCTCATGTCTTTGTCAGAGATTGTTTGTTATTCAGTGTTGTATTGAGTATGCATTGGTGCGCGGCTGGTCCTCGTACCCATTTTGTTATTTGTTACATTTAGTGTTTGGAGTATGTTTTTGTTATTTGTTATTAAATAACTACATTACACCTGACCTCCCTGCCACCTGTCACGCCCTGGTCAAGGTATTTTGTGTTTATCTTCATTTATTTGGTCAGGCCAGGGTGTGGCATGGGGTTTTTGTATGTGGTGTGTTGGTATTGGGATTGTAGCTTAGTGGGGTGTTCTAGTTAAGTCTATGGCTGTCTGAAGTGGTTCTCAATCAGAGGCAGGTGTTTATCGTTGTCTCTGATTGGGAACCATATTTAGGCCGCCATATTCTTTGTGTGTTTCGTGGGTGATTGTCCTTAGTGTCCTTGTTCCTGTCTTTGTACCAGATAGGGCTGTTTCGGTTTTCATTATTTCATTTCATTATTTTTGTAGTTTCTTCGTGTGTGTGTGTGTGTGTGTGTGTGTGTGTGTGTGTGTGTGTGTGTGTGTGTGTGTGTGTGTGTGTGTGTGTGTGTGTGTGTGTGTGTGTGTGTGTGTGTGTGTGTGTGTGTATCTCATGAATCATCATCACACTGCATTTTGGTCCGATCCTTGTTCCACCTCTTCATCAGAGGAGAGATAGAAGAGAGCCGTTACACCACCTATACACACAACTCTGACAACAGCCTCGAGTCTTCTTGGGTATGTTGCTACAAGCTTGGCACACCTGTATTTGGGGAGTTTATAGACCCTGAAAGAGATTCTAGTTAACTTTTTGTTATAACTTTGAGAACAATTCTTCTCACTCACATCTACCCCAACCCTGCCTGCACTGACACCTGTCTCCTTATGGTTGCTTGCCTCATCACAGCAAACATGGACATTTACACTGAGTGTACAAAACTACGGCAATCCTTCCTAATATATTCAGTTGCACCCCCTTTTGCCCTGAAACCAAAGTTACAGCCTCAAATCGTCGGCGCATGGCCCATGTTGACTCCAATGCTTCCCACAGTTGTGTCAAGTTGGTTGAATGTCCTTTGGGTGGTGGACCATTCTTGATACACAAGGGAAACTGTTGAGCATGAAAAACCTAGCAGCATTGCATTGACACACTCAAACCGGTTTGCCTGCCACCTACTACCATACACCGTTCAAATCACTTATCTTTTGTCTTGCCCATTCACCATCTGAATGGCACATATACACAGTCCTTGTCTCAACTGTCTCAAGTTTAAATATTTGTTTTACCTATCTCTTCTCCGTCATCTACACTGATTGAAGGGGATTTAACAAGTGACCTCAAGAAGTGATCATAGCTTTCACCTGGATTCACCTGTTCAGTGTTTTTCATGGAATGAGCAGGTATAATGTTTCGTACACTCCGTGTGAACCAGACAGAGACATTGAACAATAACTTCTGTCACTGGATAAAATATTAAGTTTACTTTAAAAAGGAAACATTTAAAGTGAGTTGCTGTGTCAACGATCCCATTTGACCAGGATGGCCATTCCAAGATGGCGTAGCAGTCGGACGTGTGTTTTGTCTTGTCCCGTCCTGTCTGGTGTAAATATAGTTTTCCTCGTTTTTTTCTGTATATATTTCGTACATATTTTAATCTCACTTTCCAACTATTGGCTGAATATACTCTCCTGCAACCCGCATCACCCAAAATGTGGTACGGATCTGCTTTTTCTATACTTTAGAACCGGAACACCCATCAGAAGCTAGCCAGCTAACTAGCTACTAGCTAGTGCTCAGTTAGCCACTGCTAGCGGTCTTCAAAGCTAACTAGGACACCAGCGCGACATCAACCCAGAGCATATCAGACTGCTTTTTCTCTACCACATCTCCGGATTCCTACCGCAAGCTCTGAACCTTTACACCGGATCATCGCAACTAGCTAGCTGCAATCCGTGTGGCTACTCCTGGCTAACGTCTCTGCCCCAAAGCAAGCACCAGTTAGCCTTGAGCTAGCCTCGAGCTAAGCCCATCTCCCGACTAGCCGAAGAGGTCCAACATTACCTCTCTTGCCAATTGGCCTGGACCCTTTACTGCCGACACGGAGCCCCGCCGATCCATCACGACTGGTCCACCGACATAATCGTCCGAGGTGGTTTCAACAGGCTTTTCCGTTGTGACATCGCCAAAGATCCATCTGCTGGCCAAGGCCCGCGAGCTTTCTGAAACGCTGTGTCTCCAGCTCACCTAGCGTACTAGAGCACCTGTAGCATACTCCTGGGCTACAATTACCCGGGCCCACGACCGGTCTGTCGATGTCACCGCATGAAGAGGAATAAACAGACTCACCCCATCACGACGTCCCTCAAAGGTTAACTCTCTAGCCCTCGCTATCTCCCTGCTTGCTAATTCGGCCTGCTAACGGCTAGCTTGTCTAGCCCGGGCCTACGAACTGTTAGCTTGATAGCACAGGCCTGCTAACCATCTGAAACCCCGCGTCCCAAACACTCTCTGAACCCATTTACTTTCTATCTCTTTTTGATTTTTATTTTGTTTATACCTTCCGGAAACCTGCCTCACCCACTGTGATACGGAATCGCTATTACTTTTAATTTTAATTTTATTTTTATGACTCACTCAAGAACCTCCAGACGCTAACCAGCTAACTAGCTACAAGCTATTTAGTCATTGTTAGTTTCTTTTTAAACCTGGATAACACTCGCCAGTCCAGCTTCCCTGCCCATCCACCGCTTCCCCCTGGACACTGATCTCTTGGCTACATAGCTGACGCACACTGGACAGTCCATTAATCACGGTACTCCATTCTGCTTGTTTGTTTTATCTGTCGGCCCAGTTGCCTAGTCAACGCCATTTTACCTGCTGTTTGTTATGCTAGCTGATTAGCCTCGCCTACTATTTTTAGCTAGCTTTCCAATTCAACACCTGTGATTACTGTACGCCTCGCTGTATGTCTCTCTCAAATGTCAATATGCCTTGTATACTGTTGTTCAGGTTAGTTATCATTGTTTTAGTTCACAATGGAGCCCCTAGATCCACTCTGCATACCCCTGTTACCTCCTTTGTCCCACCTCCCACACATGCGGTGACCTCACCCATTACAACCAGCATGTCCAGAGATACAACCTCTCTCATCATCACCCAGTGCCTGGGCTTACCTCCGCTGTACCCGCACCCCACCATACCCCTGTCTGCGCATTATGCCCTGAATATATTCTACCATGCCCAGAAACCTGCTCCTCTTATCCTCTGCCCCCAACGCTCTAGGCGACCAGTTTTGATAGCCTTTAGCCGCACCCTCATACTACTCCTTCTCTGTTCCGCGGGTGATGTGGAGGTAAACCCAGGCCCTGCATGTCCCCAGGTACCCTCAGTTGTTGACTTCTGTGATCGAAAAAGCCTTGGTTTTATGCATGTCAACATCAGAAGCCTCCTCCCTAAGTTTGTTTTACTCACTGCTTTAGCACACTCTGCTAACCCTGATGTCCTTGCCGTGTCTGAATCCTGGCTCAGGAAGTCCACCAAAAATTCAGAGATTTCCATACCCAACTATAACATCTTCCGTCAAGATAGAACTGCCAAAGGGGGCGGAGACGCAGTCTACTGCAGAGAGAGCCTGCAAAGTAATGTCATACCTTCCAGGTCCATACCCAAACAGTTCGAACTACTAATTTTGAAAATTACTCTCTCCAGAAATAAGTCTCTCACTGTTGCCACCTGCTACCGACCACCCTCAGCTCCCAGCTGTGCCCTGGACACCATTTGTGAGTTGATCGCCCCCCATCTAGCTTCAGAGTTTGTTCTGTTAGGTGACCTAAACTGGGATATGCTTAACACCCCAGCAGTCCTACAATCTAAGCTAGATGCCCTCAATCTCACTCAAATCATCAAGGAACCCACCAGGTACAACCCTAACCCTAACTCTGTAAACAAGGGCACCCTCATAGACGTCATCCTGACCAACTGGCCCTCCAAATACACCTCCACTGTCTTCAACCAGGATCTCAGCGACCTCATCCCGTCAGTTGAGGATGCCTGGTCATTCTTTAAAAGTAACTTCCTCACCATTTTAGATAAGCATGCTCCGTTCAAAAAATGCAGAACCAAGAACAGATACAGCCCTTGGTTCACTCCAGACCTGACTGCCCTCGACCAGCACAAAAACATCCTGTGGCGGACTGCAATAGCATCGAATAGCCCCCGTGATATGCAACTGTTCAGGAAAGTCAGGAACCAATACACGCAGTCAGTCAGGAAAGCTAAGGCCAGCTTCTTCAGGCAGAAGTTTGCATCCTGTAGCTCCAACTCCAAAAAGTTCTGGGACACTGAAGTCCCTGGAGAACAAGAGCACCTCCTCCCAGCTGCCCACTGCACTGAGGCTAGGTAACACGGTCTCCACCGATAAATCCATGATTATCGAAAACTTCAATAAGCACTTCTCAACGGCTGGCCATGCCTTCTGCCTGGCTACTCCAACCTCGGCCAACAGCTCTGCCCCCCCCCCCCGCAGCTCCTCGCCCAAACCTCTCCAGGTTCTCCTTTACCCAAATTCAGATAGCAGATGTTCTGAAAGAGCTGCAAAACCTGGACCCGTACAAATCAGCTGGGCTTGACAATCTGGACCCTCTATTTCTGAAACTATCTGCCGCCATTGTCGCAACCCCTATTACCAGCCTGTTCAACCTCTCTTTCATATCGTCTGAGATCCCCAAGGATTGGAAAGCTGCCGCAGTCATCCCCCTCTTCAAAGGGGGAGACACCCTGGACCCAAACATTTATAGACCTATATCCATCCTGCCCTGCCTATCTAAGGTCTTCGAAAGCCAAGTCAACAAACAGGTCACTGACCATCTCGAATCCCACCGTACCTTCTCCGCTGTGCAATCTGGTTTCCGAGCCGGTCACGGGTGCACCTCAGCTACACTCAAGGTACTAAACGATATCATAACCGCCATCGATAAAGACAGTACTGTGCAGCCGTCTACATCGACCCCGCCGAGGCTTTCGACTCTGTCAATCACCATATTTTTATCGGCAGACTCAATAGCCTCGGTTTTTCGGATGACTGCCTTGCCTGGTTCACCAATTACTTTGCAGACAGAGTTCAGTGTGTCAAATCGGAGGGCATGCTGTCCGGTCCTCTGGCAGTCTCTATGGGGGTGCCACAGGGTTCAATTCTCGGGCCGACTCTTTTCTCGGTATATATCAATGATGTTGCTCTTGCTGCGGGTGATTCCCTGATCCACCTCTACGCAGACGACACCATTCTATATACTTTTGGCCCGTCATTGGACACTGTGCTATCTAACCTCCAAACGAGCTTCAATGCCATACAGCACTCCTTCCGTGGCCTCCAACTGCTCTTAAACGCGAGTAAAACCAAATGCATGCTTTTCAACCGATCGCTGCCTGCACCCGCATGCCCGACTAGCATCACCACCCTGGATGGTTCCGACCTTGAATATGTGGACACCTATAAGTAGCTAGGTGTCTGGCTAGACTGCAAACTCTCCTTCCAGACTCACATCAAACATCTCCAATCGAAAATCAAATCAAGAGTCTGCTTTCTATTCCGCAACAAAGCCTCCTTCACTCACGCTGCCAAGCTTACCCTAGTAAAACTGACTATCCTACCGATCCTCGACTTCGGCGATGTCATCTACAAAATGGCTTCCAACACTCTACTCAGCAAACTGGATGCAGTCTATCACAGTGCCATCCGTTTTGTCACTAAAGCACCTTATACCACCCACCACTGCGACTTGTATGCTCTAGTCGGCTGGCCCTCACTACATATTCGTCGCCAGACCCACTGGTTCCAGGTCATCTACAAGTCCATGCTAGGTAAAGCTCCGCCTTATCTCAGTTCACTGGTCACGATGGCAACACCCATCCGTAGCACACGCTCCAGCAGGTGTATCTCACTGATCATCCCTAAAGCCAACACCTCATTTGGCCGCCTTTCGTTCCAGTACTCTGCTCCCTGTGACTGGAACGAACTGCAAAAATCGCTGGAGTTGGAGACTTTTATCTCCCTCACCAACTTCAAACATCAGCTATCCGAGCAGCTAACCGATCGCTGCAGCTGTACATAGTCTATTGGTAAATAGCCCACCCATTTTCACCTACCTCATCCCCATACAGTTTTTATACTGTTTTTTATTTATTTACTTTTCTGCTCTTTTGCACACCAATATCTCTACCTGTACATGACATCTGATCATTTATCACTCCAGTGTTAATCTGCAAAATTGTATTATTCTCCTACCTCTTCATGCCTTTTGCACACATTGTATATAGACTGCCCATTTTTTTTCTACTGTGTTATTGACTTGTTAATTGTTTACTCCATGTGTAACTCTGTGTTGTCTGTTCACACTGCTATGCTTTATTTTGGCCAGGTCGCAGTTGCAAATGAGAACTTGTTCTCAACTAGCCTACCTGGTTAAATAAAGGTGAAATAAATAAAATAAAAAAAAAATGATTCCTTCAAGCTATCCACAATGGAAATGTAGGGCCTGGTTCCATCTCATCAATTTGAACCTGGGTAAAGAAAGAGATGAGAATATTTTATGATCACTGAAGGAAGAGAGGGCAGAGTATTATGTCATGTGTCTGTACATGACTGGTTTCCAAAGGAAGGCAAATGTTTTGTTGCCATTATTAGTGCTGAGCGATTAGTGCTTTTTGAGGTCGGTTCTGTTTTGGTTGATTATGAATAAATATCACGGTTTTCGATTTCAAATATTTTTTTAATGCATTATGTGGGTTGAATGCTATAACACAGAATACAATTAATACAAGTCCCATGACGGTAGTGACTGCCCGTTACTGCGTATCACTTATTATCATCTGGATGGTTCGAACCCTGAACACTGATTGGCTCAAAGCCATCTACCACGGGTTTGACAAAACATTTATGTTTACTGCTCTAATTACGTAGGTAACCAGTTTATAATAGCAATAAGGCACCTCTGGGGTTTGTGGTATATGGCCAATATACCACGGCTAAGGACTGTTTTCAGGGACTCGTGCATAAGAACAGCCCTTAGCCATGGTATATTGGCCATATACCACACCCCCTCGTGTGTTATTGCTAAATTAATAATCATTTACTTCAATAAAATATTTGTTTAATTACAGTTCATCTTTATAGAGCTGCTGCGCATTCTGTCTGACAAAAATCACAATTTTAGTAGTTATTCAAAGTAAATAAGGCAAACTTTTATGACTACTGAATATCAACTATCAATCACTTAGAACATATCTATATTTTCAGGCAGGCGAAGCAGCTCCTTCCATCCTGCGTTCTCTCTTCTCTTGTGTTTTTCTGGATGTCGAGCCTGCATTTTCCATACTTGATGCATATGTGCTGCACTTTTCATCTTGCTAAAAAACTAGCTAGTTGGAGTCTACTTCCTTTTGTACCAATACATGGTAAAACAACACATGATTTAAAATATTGAACTAATGCGGTACACAGAACACACCGCAGCCCAGTGCTGCACCCCCAACATAGCCTTGCAGACTGCTCCATTGAAAAGGTATGACTTCCACCAGAACACAAAGCGAGTGATGCATCCGGTGGACAGCTCCGCACAGGCCGGGCAGGAATGGATTATGGTCATTGTAGTTAACTGCCAGGTCGCATTTGTAAATGAGAACTTGTTCTCAACTGTCCTACCTGGTTAAATAAAGGTGAAATAAAAAAATAAATTTCATCCTTCTCTAGCCTACTATTAAATACATTATGTTTTCAATGGGTTTCCGTTTCATGACAGGCCAAAGCTGCAACAGTGGGTAGAAAATATCAGGTGGATGTATTGGGAACCCACCCAACACTCAACTCTGTGCCCTACACTTTGAAGATGAGTGTTTTTGACCGTGGTGACATGGGAAGAGTCAGCTTCACTAGACTGCTGTGCCCACTATTGTGTCCTTTTCCAGATCATCTACAAAAGCGATCACAAGACCCCAGGGAAAAACAAAGAAGTAAGGTAAGTACAGAGGTAATTGGCCATGTTTATCATGCTACACATGATCAATATAATAATAATAATATAATAATATATAATAATATATGCCATTTAGCAGACGCTTTTATCCAAAGCGACTTACAGTCATGTGTGCATACATTCTACGTATGGGTGGTCCCGGGGATCGAACCCACTATCCTGGCGTTACAAGCGCCATGCTCTACCAACTGAGCTACAGAAGGACCACGGATACGCAAACAAGCGCTAGCACACACACTGTATTATACATTTTGTATGGTACATTTCTGTATTGTAGATATGTAGCGGTGTAGTAATGTTATATGATGTACTGTTTTATCTTTTGTTTTATGTGTAATGTAAGTGCCTGTAATGTGTTTGGACCCCAGGAAGAGTAGCTGCAAGGCAGCAGCTAATGGGGATCCTTAATAAATACATTTACATTTACATTTAAGTCATTTAGCAGACGCTCTTATCCAGAGCGACTTACAAATTGGTGCATTCACCTTATGACATCCAGTGGAACAGTCACTTTACAATAGTGCATCTAAATCTTAAAGGGGCGGGGGGGGGGAATACTTATCCTATCCTACAAATACACTTACTGTGCTGAGGTTGAGGATCTTGATGAGGTAGCTGATAATGATGAAGCGACATCACTGTGACACTGGGTATGCATGAGGATATTACTTTTGTGTCAGATGTATGGTTACATCACAATGATATGTCTGTGACGGTGGATGTATGTGAGGAAAATGTGGTGTCAGACTCTATCGATCGTGGTTATGCCGTTCAGGAAACCACTTGTGTTCCTGAACACAACTACAATGTGATGGAATTACCCAGAACACTGAACCGTAACTTGAGGTCAGTAGGAGACAAACTGTAAACATTTAGAAATAAGTTCAAAATTGTAGAAGGAAAAAACACATTTTCACTTTGTTACGTTTTAGATTTGTTGAATGTGCACCAAGGACGGCATCCTTCGTTCCACTGGTCTCGTTACCGCATGTTATGTTCTTAACTAACATCGTCTTTGTCTGCTGACAACCCACTCATTGTCGGTACCTTGACGCGGTGAGTGGGGTTCAAACCAAGACAGACCATTCCTTTATCATTTCTTTAAAATGCTCACATAATCACCTGTGTGTGTGTGTATGTGTCCTTTCCCTCTCCCTTCTGCAGGTGTGACTGTCACAGCTGCAACATAACTATTCAACATGACAGAGTGAGTAGTTATTGGAAATTGAGTGTGAATTGAACTACGAACTATGAATACTGCTCCAGTGTTAATGTTATTGTGTGCCACTGGATGTGCTGTGTTTTGGTAGCTTTCATTATATTCATGTGACCTGACTCGGACGCAGTGGCAGCCCTACCCACCTGGTGGCCTGTAATTGGCTGGTATCTTATCTGCAATAAGAATGGAGGCAACAGAGATAATGGCAGGACGCCTCCCAGGAGGAAGCCCTGTAAAGAGGACAAATTTTATCCATACTTCCTCATTGGCGTGACTGTCATGTAGCGTTTCTGTTCACATGCCACTTATCTGAGCTCCTCGTGTGTATTCCAGTCTCATGACACCCAAAGCAACACTGCCACCACTGCTGCACCTTCAGACAACCCTTCACTAGCTACTCACGTAAACAGGGATGACCTTTTCATATTCCTTCATTAGTGTGACCGCTAACGTTGTTAATCACATGCCATTTATCCTATTCCACTAGTGTGTTCTAGGCTGCCCGTTGTGATTTATTTAAAATTCAATGAACACTTAACCACCATGGCTACCACAGCATTCTGCAGCTATATGCCATCCTATCTGGTTTGCGTTTAGTGAGACTATCATTTATTTTTCAACAGGACAATGACCTATCACATCTCCAGTCTGTAAGGGCTATTTGGCCAAGAAGGAGAGTGATGGATTGCTGCAAGAGATGACCTGGCCTCCACAATCACCCACCTCTACCCAACTGAAATGGTTTGGGATTGGACTGCAGAGGGAAGGAAAAGAAGCCAAGAAGTGCTCAGCATATGTGGGAACTCCTTCAAGACTGTTGGAAAAACATTCTGGGTTCTGCTGGTTGAGAGAATACCAAGAGTATGCAAAGCTGTCAAGGCAAATGGTAACTACTTAAAGAATGTAAAATCTGAAATATATTTTGATTTGTTTAACACTTTTTTGATTCCATATGTGTTATTTCATAGTTGTGATGTCTTCACTATTATTCTACAATGTAGAAAATAGTTTTTTTTAATGGAAAAACCCTTGAATAAGTAGGTGTCCAAACGTTTGACTAGTACTGTAGATTAAAAAAACGACCAGCCACTCAGATTTGTTATCCGCCTCCCCCCACACAAAACAAAAAGATGAGTCTGTTTTCTAATGTTTCTAAAACAGGAAATGTATTACTAGTAAGAAGTAATGTGGTATTATTGCTTTCTGATCTTTTAATCATTGTATGTTCAATTAAATCATTTAGATGCAATAGTAAAAACAGATTAACAGTTCTACAATTGAACATCAATAATCAACAAAGTGCCTACCCTGACATAAGGAGTACATGATGTGATCATAAGTAGAAATATAGAAGTACACTAATAAATCAAGGAGAACAATTAAAGTATTTGAGTATGTTAACTAAAAGTGAATGAATAACATTTTTCGTGGGTAATCCATGCTTACTCAAGCACTATCAGTAGGTGGGACAAAAATGTTCCGCTGCAGGCTGTTACCATGGTAACTTGGGCACTTGCTTGTCTGTGATGGACTGTGTTGCCATGTTTGATTTTTTCCGGGAGAATTGGGCTACATTGAAAATGATGTCATGGGTGAAAATGTATTGGTCGCGGGTTGCGTTTTTTTGTGGTTATTTCTAAGTTGCACCGTGGCCGCTATAGCATTTCTCATAAAAGTATATATATTTGACTGTGACCTGCTGTCAGGCAGCTGTTGCTGAGTGAGTGATTGGTGGGGAGGGCCAGAGGGTTGTGTGTATGGGGGGTGATTCAGGCCATAATTTAGCCTAGTGAAGCTACTGATACCTCTCACTAAGTCAGCTAACGTCTTCCCAGCGCCATAAAATACCGGCATGAATTAACATGGACTATCAATGGAGACAAGTTTTTTAAGGCGTCAAACTGCCGAAGCGTTCGCGTCACGTTCATGTCACGTGACACGTAGTGTTCACGTTGTGTAAAGTGGCACTGACATGTCACTGTCAGTTGTAAGTTTATTATGAAAGATCTCACCATGAATGCCTTAACCGTCTACATGACATCTACATCGGCTTTCACTTTGTGTACAAGCGACACTTACGCGTCATGTGTAAGTGATGTAAGTAATGGTTTAGTTTATTCTTAAAGATCTGACCATGAACACCATTCATTATTTTGTTAAAAATATTTTCCAGAGTAATCGAATCAATTTCATTTCTCAATTTAGCTAAAATAGACATCACCTCAATACAAAAATGATTAGGCTATTTGCAGCCAGATACCATTACTGTGTAGATATGCCTATTTCTCACATCAATACAGACACAAGGGCTTCTTTGTTGGAGGTAGCCCTATTCAGAGATGAGGTAGCCTAGGTCTCTAGCGGCGCATTCAAAACAACTTGGAACTCGGCAATCTCTGACATCAGTGTATTTCAGATAACTGTGAACTCAGGGGAAAAATTTGCTTAGACTGGTTTTTTTTATTGTAATGTCGTGATAAGAACTATTCCCCCCCTGTGTCACTGGATTTAGATACATAAAAATGGTCTCCATGAGTTAATCTGACTAGGTAAAGGGCCTCATTACCCAAATCAATATGACACATATCCTGGCAGTTATACTAGACTGAACGCTACGTTCACCACTGGTCTGGTTTAACCAGGCTAAGTATAACGTATCACGACTAGAAATTCCATAAAACTTATGCAAGAACCCCCTATTAAGTCTAGAGCTTCTAAGAAATGATCCAGGCTAGAGAAGTTGCAGCCAGGAAGAGGACACGCTCCTGACTGTGATTTCACTCTGCCCAGTAGGACCATGAGTGCCTGCAAACACAAGTCTTGTTATCTCCACTCACCCTCAGTTCTGTACATAGTTACGTGTATTCAATCACTAGGTCTTAATCCTGTGCTGCAGTCGAGTCAACATTTATTTATCCAGGCAAGTTAATTCACTTATATTTACAGTGATGGCCTGGCCATTAAGTGGCTTCCGTCGGTACTTGAGACAACAGGAAAACAGGAAGAGAGAAACATAGGATAATTTCTTAGAAGCTCTAGACTTAATAGGGGGTTCTTGCATAAGTTTTATGGAATTTCTAGTCGTGATACATTTATACAGTATAAATAATATGGGAAGAGTCATATTTTTACATCCATTTTCATGTATGTGCGTCCCCTCCTGTACTCCCTGTTCACTCATGACTGCACAGCCAGGCACAACTCCAACACCATCATTAAGTTTGCTGATGACACAACAAACAGTGGTAGGCCTGATCACTGACAACAATGAGACAGTGTATAGGGAAGAGGTCAGAGACCTGACCGTGTGGTGCCAGGACAACAACCTCTCCCTCAACGTGATGAAGACAAAGGAGATGTGCACTACAGAAAAAGGAGGACCAAGCACGCCCCCATTCTCATTGACGGGGATGTAATGGAGCAGGTTGAGAGCTTCATGTTCCTTGGCGTCCACATTACCAACAAACTAACATGGTCCAAGCACATCAAGACAGTCGTAAAGAGGGCACGACAAAACCTTTTCCCCTTTAGGAGACTGAAAATATTTGGCATGGGGCCTCAAATCCTCAAAAGTTCTTACAGCTGCATCATCGAGAGCATCCTGACCAGTTGCATCACTGCCTGGTATGGCAACTGCTCGGCCTCCGACCGCAAGGCACTACAGAAGGTAATGCGTATGGCCCAGTACATTACCGAAGCCAAGCTTCCTGCCATCCAGGACCTCAATACCAGGCGGTGTCAGAGGAAGGCCCTTAAAATGGTCATAGACTCCAGCCACCCTAGTCATAGACTGTTCTCTCTACTACCACATGGGAAAACGGTACCGGAGCACCAAGTCTAGGTCCAAGAGGCTTCTAAACAGCTTATACCCCCAAACCATTAGACTCCTGAAAAGCTAATCAAATGGCTACCCAGACTATTTGCACCCCTTCGCTACTGCTACTCTCTGTTATTATCTATGCATAGCCACTTTAATAACCCTACCTGCATGTACATAATTACCTCAATATTACCTCGACACCGGTGACCCCGCACATTGACACTTCGACTCTGTACCGGTACCCCCTGTATATAGCCTCCACATTGACTCTGTACCGGTACCCCCTGTCTATAGCCTCCACATTGACTCTGTACCGGTACCCCCTGTCTATAGCCTCCACATTGACTCTGTACCGGTACCCCCTGTCTATAGCCTCCACATTGACTCTGTACCGGTACCCCTGTATATAGCCTCCACATTGACTCTGTACCGGTACCCCCTGTATAAAGCCTCCACATTGACTCTGTACCGGTACCCCCTGTATATAGCCTCCACATTGACTCTGTACCGGTACCCCTGTATATAGCCTCCACATTGACTCTGTACCGGTACCCCCTGTCTATAGCCTCCACATTGACTCTGTACCGGTACCCCCTGTCTATAGCCTCCACATTGACTCTGTACCGGTACCCCCTGTCTATAGCCTCCACATTGACTCTGTACCGGTACCTCCTGTATATAGCCTCCACATTGACTCTGTACCGGTACCCCCTGTCTATAGCCTCCACATTGACTCTGTACCGGTACCCCCTGTATATAGCCTCCACATTGACTCTGTACCGGTACCCCCTGTATAAAGCCTCCACATTGACTCTGTACCGGTACCCCTGTATATAGCCTCCACATTGACTCTGTACCGGTACCCCCTGTATATAGCCTCCACATGGACTCTGTACCGGTACCCCCTGTATACAGCCTCCACATTGACTCTGTACCGGTACCCCCTGTATATAGCCTCCACATTGACTCTGTACCGGTACCCCCTGTATATAGCCTCCACATTGACTCTGTACCGGTACCCCCTGTATATAGCCTCCACATTGACTCTGTACCGGTACCCCCTGTATATAGCCTCCACATTGACTCTGTACCGGTACCCCCTGTATAAAGCCTCCACATTGACTCTGTACCTGTACCCCCTGTATAAAGCACCACTATTGTTATTTACTGCGGATCTTTAATAATTTGTTATTCTTATCTCTTACTTTCTGGGGGGGTATTTTCTTAAAACTGCATTGTTGGTTCGGGGCTTGTAAGTAAGCATTTCACTGGAAGGTCTAGACCTGTTGTATTCGGCGCATGTGACAAATAAATGTGTTATTTGATATGAAGGAAGTTAAGAGGTAGTTTTTTAGAACCTAAGCTAACTAGCATTAGCGCAATGACTGGAAGTCTAGAGGAACAGCTCTAGCAATTGCGCTAATGCTAGTTAGCAACTTCCTTCAATCTGCATTCAAGTACATAAACATGGTATCCGAACTATCCCGTTACATTTTAAATGTGATCACCTTGACTTTATCGACATGTTACTTTTTTATATTTAACCTTTATTTAACTAGGCAAGTCAGTTAAGAACAAATTCTTATTTACAACAACGGCCAACCGGGAACAGTAGGTTTTACCTGGTCAGCTCATGGATTTGATCCAGCAACGTTTCAGTTACTGGCCAAACGCTCTAACCCAACGCTCTAACCACTACGCTACCTACCTCCCCTCCACTCTAACCACTAGGCTACCTACCTCCCCTCCACTCTAACCACTAGGCTACCTACCTCCCCTCCACTCTAACCACTAGGCCACCTGCCTCCCCTCCACTCTAACCACTAGGCCTCCTGCCTCCCCTCCACATTTTGGTACATTTTGTCCACATCACCTCAGCATACGGTGGACTGAAGTGTTTTAAACGAGTGTTTAAGTGATATTTAAAATGGAACATTGGACTTGCAGTACAGAGACAACTTTTTTCTAAGTATTTTCACGATTGATGTTTTACAGTTCACGTCTTCTTCTCTTGTTTATTTATTTGGCTGTTGTTGTATAGAAGCGGTCATTGGGTGAGTGTTTAGTCGGAACATTAGCTTTCACCCTGGACAACGTGTTGAAGAGGTAAAATAATAGAGGCCATCTTGTCAAGGTAAACTCTTTTTGTGTGTGACATCACTGCCCTTTTTACTGGGGCTGGGTTCTGTGTGTGTGTGTGTGTGTGTGTGTGTGTGTGTGTGTGTGTGTGTGTGTGTGTGTGTGTGTGTGTGTGTGTGGGGGGTAATAAAAGTTTAACCTTTTTAAATTGGTTGCCACGGTGAACAAAAGCTCTATCAAACATCACTACATCAGATGTCAATTGACACAGTCAGTGGTTCACTGCAGGTCAAGGACTCAATCTTACAAGGTGTGTGGTGCAGTTAGGAGATGTACATAGGGGATGTGACCAGAGGGAGGAGGAGGACAGAGAGCTGAGCATCATTTACTCTCCCAGAGAATATGTAGAGAGAGAGAGAGAGATTTTATTTTTGGTGCTATGCTCTCCAATTCACGAAGACAGAGGAGAGAGCAGTGCTCTTTGTCTCTTCACTCCGGCAGTTCAGGAGGTTTTAACATGGGGAACCTAACTGGTAAAGTATAGGAGGACATCATCGCTGCAAAGTTGAAATCCAAGCAGTGGAGGACAAATGACGAACATCAATGTGACCTTTTTCCCCTCCCCTTTACATACATCCGTGTCTGAAGAGAAATAAGAAGAGGACATTTAAAAAAGACAAGGTAAGTTTTCCATCTTTCCATCCATGGCACATGGAACATCCATGGAACATTTCTGCAATGACTACCATGAATGCTTATTATAAACAAATGCCCAGGTGCATTAGTGTACATTAGTGTTTCAGGCCCACTGTACTTTCCCAAATATATACAGCTATGGGTTCAACACTGTTTATAGTACCTATATCGCTAAAAGAATGTCAAAATGACCAGTATACTTTATACATTTATACAGTATAAATAATATGGGAATAGTCATATTTTTACATCCATTTTCATGTATGTATTTTAATACCTCTCATAGCTAATTATCTTGAACTTGATATGAATTTGGATGGGAGAGAGCGGGAGGGGAGAGAGCAGTAGGTTGTTGTTTTGAATTAATCATGACTTTGTCCAGGCTGTGTTTATGCAGTTGGATCCGTGGTTGGTTTGGAGCCAAATATTTTAACTGAATTGTTACTATTGTTATGATTATTATAGTTTACATTGGTTATTTGGAGTGACAAAATCCATTTGTATCTTTTAGCTTTGTTTAGAAAAATGTGTAATGATGATTTATGACAGGTTGGTCACAGATACCTTAAAAAATAAGTATGGGCTTCGCATAGAGTTGATCAGGCTGTTGATTGTGGCCTGTGGAATGTTGTCCCACTCCTCTTCAATAGCTGTACAATGTTGCTGGATATTGGCGGGTACTGGAACACGCTGTCCTACACGTTGATACAGAGCATCCTAACATGCTCAATGGGTGACATGTCTGGTGAGTATGCAGGCCATGGAAGAACTGGGATATTTTCAACTTCCAAGAATTGTGTACAGATCCTTGTGACATGGGGCTGTGCATTATCATGCTGAAACATGAGGTGATGGTGGCGGATGAAAGGCACGACAATGGGCCTCGGGATCTAGTCACAGTATCTCTGTGAATTCAAATTGCCATCGATAAAGTGTAATTGTGTTCATTGTCGTTAGCTTATGCCTGCCCATATCATAACCCCACCATGGGGTACTCTGTTCACAACATTGACATCAGCAAACCGCTCGCCCACACAACGCCATACATGTGGTCTGCAGTTGTGAGGCCGTTTGGACGTACCAAACTCTCTAAAATAATGAAGGCGGCTTATGGTTGAGGAATTAACATTACATTCTCTGGCAACTGCACTGGTGGACATTCCTGCAGTCCGTATGCCAATTGCACGCTCCCTCAAAACTTGAGACATCTGTGGCATTGTGTTGTGTGACAAATCTACACATTTTAGAATGGCCTTTTGTTGTCCCCAGCACAAGGTTCTCCTGTGTAATGATCATGCTGTTTAATCAGCTTCTTGATAAACCACACTTGTCAGGGGATGGATTATCTTGGCAAAGGAGAAATGCTCACTACTAACAGGCATTTAAACAAATTTGTACACCTTGTGGGAGAGGCTTCAGGAAGCATGGGGTGAAATCTCTTCAGATTACCCCAGAAAATGACAACTAGAATGCCAAAGGTCTGCAAGGCTGTAATTGCTGCAAATGGAGGATTATTTGATGAAAGCAAAGTTTGAAGGACTTTTTTATTTCAATTTAAAAAAATGTTTTATAACCTTGTCAACGTCTTGACAATATTTCCTCTTCATTTTGCAACTCATTTCATGTATGTTTTCATGGAAAACAAGGATGTTTGTAAGTAACCCCAAACTTTTGAACGGCAGTGTAAATTCGAGACACTCCACTTAGTAAGATATGTCAAGTTTAATTCTAGGCCACTGGGATGGAAAATGGGTCATGTATTCATTTGTGGATGTCCATCTTATCACATTTTGTATAATAAATGTTCCTCTCAATCTCTTGCAAACTAATGTACAGAACGTTACAATGATATTTTTTGTCTAATTGCAAAATCTTTAAAAGCTGGTTGTTCGACCATTGTATGCACACATGACTGTAAGTCGCTTTGGATAAAAGCGTCTGCTAAATGGCATATATTATTATTATTATATGTCAAGTTTAATATGGCATGTATTCATTTGTGGATGTCCATCACACATTTTGTATAATATGTTCCGAATTACAATTACAATGATATTTTTTTCTAATTGCAATTCGTACAATATCTTACGAATTTACAAATAAGTATGACATGTTACGAGTTCCAATTTGATGTGGCTAACGTTAGCTAGGTGACTAGGTCACTAAAGCCAACGTTAGCTAGGTGGCTAACGTTAGCTAGGCTAGGGGTTAAGGTTAGGAGTTAGTTTAAAGGGTTAGGGCTAGCTTACATGCTAAGTAGTTGCAAAGTAGCTAAAAAGTAGTAAGTAGTTGAAAAGTTGCTAATTAGCTAAAATTATGAGATTCGAACACACAACTTTAGCGTTACACGCCCACCCATCCCGACCAACCAACATCCTTTCATTTTGCCCTTAACTAACCTTCAGTCTTATATAACCATACCAAACCTAACATTTCAAACTAATTTGAATGTCCCAGGTTTACATTTACTATGTTTCGTCTAGTTTTTGAG
Source organism: Oncorhynchus gorbuscha (assembly GCF_021184085.1). NCBI lineage: Eukaryota > Metazoa > Chordata > Actinopteri > Salmoniformes > Salmonidae > Oncorhynchus > Oncorhynchus gorbuscha. Next base: position 67,804,689 of record NC_060180.1, read on the forward strand.
ACCAGGCTGCGTCATAACACTTTATAACACCTCATAACCATGTCATAACAGCTGTCATAGCCTGTCGTACATAACACTGTAACACTGTTTTCACACAGACGTTTTGTTGAATAAAATGTACATGTTAATGTTGTGCGATACAGCATATTGTGATATTTTATAACCTGGTTATGACACCTACATAAGTGTCAAAACCCACAAAAACCTAGCACACAAGGAAAACCATTCAATTACACCAAACTTGTAGTAGGCTTTGTTAGATAACATTTCCTGGAATTAGCATTGTAATTGCACACACACTGATATTAGACATACAGTACCTACCAATGCTCATTTGCTGATGAATGGGATGAATTCAGAAGCGAGACAAGACACCCTCATTGTGACATATGACTGACATATGAGCATGCCCGTAATAGGTCACGTCATAATCACCAACTGCCAAATGTTGTTTGTTCAGACTGCAGCTAAACTGTCACCTACACTGAACCAAGCAAAACATTCCATTCCTATTATTTCCATTCTCCCCCTCAGGTGTTGTGTCCCCATAAACCAATGGCTCAGTATAACTGTTCCTCTCTGCGTCTACCTGCCACCACTCCTGACCAGCTTGGTTGGAATGTGTCCTGGGCCCTGGGCAACGTCAGTGCTGATGACATGGAGAACATGTGCCTGAATCTGAGTCAGTACCTGGAGAAGTTGAGAGGCTTCCGGCGGTCGCCTGTTTTCCTGCCGGTTTGCATTACCTTCCTCATCATCTTCGCTGTGGGAGTGTTAGGTAACGTGCTCACCTGCGCCGTCATCGTGCGCTACAAGGTGATGCGGACGCCAACTAATTACTACCTGTTCAGTCTGGCCGTATCCGACTTATTGGTCTTAGTCCTGGGTATGCCGTTGGAACTCTACGAGATGTGGAGCAACTACCCGTTCCTGTTCGGCGCTGGTGGCTGTTACTTCAAGACCTTCCTGTTTGAGACGGTCTGCTTTGCATCCATTCTCAATGTAACGGCAATGAGCGTGGAGCGCTACATCGCCGTGTTATACCCGTTGAAAGTCAAGCACGTGGCCACGCACACCCATGCCAAGCGTGTCATCCTGATGCTGTGGGTCATGTCCATGGTGTGCGCCATGCCAAACACCAGCCTCCACGGGTTGGCCGTGTTGAGGCCTCGCTTTGGCCGCCAATACCCCGAGTCGGCCGTCTGCATGATGGTCAAGCCCATGTGGATGTACAACCTGATTATTCAAGTGACCACGGTGGTCTTCTTCCTGATGCCTATGCTCACCATCACTGTGCTGTACCTGCGCATCGGCCTGCAGCTCAGGATGGAGAGGGGCATGCAGGGGGTCGGGATCGGGCAGGGTTCTGGTCCTGCTCGCCACTGCAGGCACCAGCAGAGGGCGCGCCACAGACAAGTCACCAAGATGCTTTGTGAGTTCCTCATCCACTTTCTCTATAGTGCCTGAAGGATAGAGAGGAGATGTCCAGGAAATTACAGATTACAGACCAATCTCTCTATTGAATAGGGATTTAAAATGATTTGCTGAAGTACAACCGTTCCTAAACATGTCTGTTGTTACTTAACCATTGCTCTTGCTCTCAAAGATAAGATGTTCTGGAAATGCGACAAATTATAGTCCAATATTTATTTTGAATTGGGACTTAAAATGTGCTAAAGTACAAACCAAAAGATTAGTTCCTAAACATGTCTGTTGTCACTTAAACATTGCTCTTGCTCTCAAAGTCTGCAGATGTCTTGTCTTGTCTGTCCAACTGTCTACGCAGGCGTACTGGTGATTGTTTTTGGCATCTGCTGGGCTCCCTTCCACATTGACCGTCTCACGTGGAGCTTCATAAGCTCCTGGACTGGCCACCACCACCTGGTCTTCGAGTACGTCCACGTCGTCTCCGGGGTCTTCTTCTACCTCAGCTCGGCGGTCAACCCCATCCTCTACAACCTCATGTCCACCCGCTTCCGGGAGATGTTCCAGCAGATCACGTGTCGCTCCGGCCTCTGTGGCGGCGACGTGCGCATGCTGAACGCCCGTAGCACCCAAATGACCCTACGTAGTATCGTCTATGAGAAGCCACAACATAATGGGACCCCAGAGAGAATCACCCCAGACAGAGAGGAGTAGAATGTGTACGTAAACCCCCACGGCCAGCATGTATATGGCAATACAAGCCCTGATTAGATAGAGGGTGATGGGGTGGGGGTACCAAAACAATGTACAAACATTAACTAAGATTGGGTACCAAAATGAGAAAATGTGTAGCTGATTGAACGTGTACAGCGAGAGTTTGGATGGAAAGCAACAGAGTTGAAGTTGAGCCCTAGACTTTGGATTTTAAGTGGAATTCTCACTGGGCGATACCAAAATTAACCAGGATGAGGTACCAAAATGTAATTATTAAATCGATCACTGATTGAATGTGTAGCAGGTAGGTATTTATTGGGATGACTCATGTACTGAAGGCAGCTTTGTAGAGTATACACTAGTTGGCACAGCCACAAAGTCATGAAATCAGATTTTAAACCTAACCCTAACCACCCTGCTAACCTTATGCCTAACCCTAACATATAGCCAATTTTGACTTTGCAGCCGGCCCATCTAGTGGAAATCGCTTAGCTCTGCCTCCAGAACACGACATCTCAATAAACATCAACCAGCGACTGTGTACAGCCAGAGTGAATAGAGAGAAACATCAACCAGCGACTGTGTACAGCCAGAGTGGATAGAGAGAAACATCAACCAGCGACTGTGTACAGCCAGAGTGGATAGAGAAACATCAACCAGCGACTGTGTACAGCCAGAGTGGATAGAGAAACATCAACCAGCGACTGTGTACAGCCAGAGTGGATAGAGAGAAACATCAACCAGCGACTGTGTACAGCCAGAGTGGAGAGAGAAACATCAACCAGCGACTGTGTACAGCCAGAGTGGATAGAGAGAAACATCAACCAGCGACTGTGTACCTCCAGAGTGGATAGAGAAACATCAACCAGCGACTGTGTACCTCCAGAGTGGATAGAGAAACATCAACCAGCGACTGTGTACAGCCAGAGTGGATAGAGAAACATCAACCAGCGACTGTGTACCTCCAGAGTGGATAGAGAAACATCAACCAGCGACTGTGTACCTCCAGAGTGGATAGAGAAACATCAACCAGCGACTGTGTACCTCCAGAGTGGATAGAGAAACATCAACCAGCGACTGTGTACAGCCAGAGTGGATAGAGAAACATCAACCAGCGACTGTGTACCTCCAGAGTGGATAGAGAAACATCAACCAGCGACTGTGTACAGCCAGAGTGGATAGAGAAACATCAACCAGCGACTGTGTACCTCCAGAGTGGATAGAGAAACATCAACCAGCGACTGTGTACCTCCAGAGTGAATAGAGAAACATCAACCAGCGACTGTGTACCTCCAGAGTGAATAGAGAAACATCAACCAGCGACTGTGTACAGCCAGAGTGGATAGAGAGAAACATCAACCAGCGACTGTGTACAGCCAGAGTGGATAGAGAAACATCAACCAGCGACTGTGTACAGCCAGAGTGGATAGAGAGAAACATCAACCAGCGACTGTGTACCTCCAGAGTGAATAGAGAAACATCAACCAGCGACTGTGTACAGCCAGAGTGGATAGAGAGAAACATCAACCAGCGACTGTGTACAGCCAGAGTGGATAGAGAAACATCAACCAGCGACTGTGTACCTCCAGAGTGAATAGAGAAACATCAACCAGCGACTGTGTACAGCCAGAGTGGATAGAGAGAAACATCAACCAGCGACTGTGTACAGCCAGAGTGGATAGAGAAACATCAACCAGCGACTGTGTACAGCCAGAGTGAATAGAGAAACATCAACCAGCGACTGTGTACAGCCAGAGTGAATAGAGAAACATCAACCAGCGACTGTGTACCTCCAGAGTGAATAGAGAAACATCAACCAGCGACTGTGTACAGCCAGAGTGAATAGAGAAACATCAACCAGCGACTGTGTACCTCCAGAGTGAATAGAGAAACATCAACCAGCGACTGTGTACAGCCAGAGTGAATAGAGAAACATCAACCAGCGACTGTGTACAGCCAGAGTGAATAGAGAAACATCAACCAGCGACTGTGTACCTCCAGAGTGAATAGAGAAACATCAACCAGCGACTGTGTACAGCCAGAGTGAATAGAGAAACATCAACCAGCGACTGTGTACCTCCAGAGTGAATAGAGAGAAACATCAACCAGCGACTGTGTACAGCCAGAGTGGATAGAGAAACATCAACCAGCGACTGTGTACCTCCAGAGTGGATAGAGAAACATCAACCAGCGACTGTGTACAGCCAGAGTGGATAGAGAAACATCAACCAGCGACTGTGTACCTCCAGAGTGGATAGAGAAACATCAACCAGCGACTGTGTACCTCCAGAGTGAATAGAGAGAAACATCAACCAGCGACTGTGTACCTCCAGAGTGGATAGAGAAACATCAACCAGCGACTGTGTACCTCCAGAGTGAATAGAGAGAAACATCAACCAGCGACTGTGTACAGCCAGAGTGAATAGAGAGAAACATCAACCAGCGACTGTGTACAGCCAGAGTGAATAGAGAAACATCAACCAGCGACTGTGTACCTCCAGAGTGGATAGAGAGAAACATCAACCAGCGACTGTGTACCTCCAGAGTGAATAGAGAGAAACATCAACCAGCGACTGTGTACAGCCAGAGTGGATAGAGAAACATCAACCAGCGACTGTGTACCTCCAGAGTGGATAGAGAAACATCAACCAGCGACTGTGTACAGCCAGAGTGGATAGAGAAACATCAACCAGCGACTGTGTACCTCCAGAGTGGATAGAGAAACATCAACCAGCGACTGTGTACAGCCAGAGTGAATAGAGAAACATCAACCAGCGACTGTGTACCTCCAGAGTGAATAGAGAGAAAGTAATAAAGTTTAGTCCTTCGACTTTGAATTTAAATGGTTTTCCCACACACATACAGTTAGTTATATGTGGGATATTCAAATGTTTATTCTGTGCAGATGAACGTGTTCTTCAACCGGATATTAATATTCAGATTGAACACGTTATTTATAGAAGCTTATTTTGAAAAAGAAACGATACCCAGCTTTGTAAAATATCTTATTAATATAATACTGATCTTATTCTGTTCATATGTTTCAGGAGACACGATTAAATTGTAACAGTCTTCTTCCATGCGTTATTGTACTCGGTACACTATCAAAATCCCACTCACTATGAATGTATATCACAGGCAATATTGAAAGTATATGGGAGATAGAAATGTCATGACACAGACTTGGAAAATGTGATGTAAGTATGACGTCCTTAAAGAAATGGAAATGGGGCAGGATTTCCATCAGCAGTAAGTAGATACGTATGCCAAACAAATGCCGTGTGCCTTTCTAGTAATGCTCCACAATGCACAGTATTGCTTCAAGTGCTTTCTGAAAATTGTTTTATTCCTGTGTAAACTGATTTCAAATTAATATAATACGTACATTTCCATTGCTAAACAGAAGTTCCATCATACAGTATTTAGTCATTACTTGCATGCTCCCATAACGTCTCAAATGTTTTTGAATGGTCTCGATTATGAAAATATATAGTTCTAGATGATATATTAGAAGTAACCTGTCATGTTGTCATGTGGGTTCAGAAAGGACTTGATTTTTTTTAGTAGAATACAAATTCATGTGTTATGTTGCTTTTAAGTAGCCTACTGTAAAATCTGAACATTATTTGAAAAATGAAAAATCGGTTTAAATTGCAACAGTATAATTGACATTTTATAGAAAAATTGTGGGGATATTATAAAGCCAAATAGGAACACATTTCTTCAAGACAAATAAGACTTCTCTTGAGCTTTCTCTGTGTGCCATTGAGAATATTTCATTTAATATAGGAATAGCTAATTATATTCACAATCTCTCTGTTTGAATGACAGCTCTGAGTGAACAGTGCAGCATGAATCTCACACACTTCCCCATTATTACATTTGACCCGGATCCATCCGGATAATGAGCTAGTGACGGCTCTGCTGACTTTCTACTCTCCTAATCAAACTTCTTTATTCGCTTTCTAGCTAACGACAATCGTAGCATCTCAGATTCACAGTCCAACTGGTTGAATGACCGAGGACACAATATAAAATGTCCCAAAGTTCCCGGGATTGTGACTTTTTACCCTGAGCCATCTGGGGTAATGACTCCACTGACTGCCTCGTCTGGCTTCACTGTGCTCTGGGGCAGAATACTTACCACTCAGACGTGTGTGTGGAGCGAACTTCAGAAATCCACACAGTCCCTGGGGAATTACAATAGGAGTCCAGTGCAAGTTACGGATAATGATGAAAATGTGCGTCTGGCACAAGTTGAGGTGACCTAGGAATTTAATAACAAATATAACAATGAAGCCAAAACCAATAGCATTGAAACACAGTGCAGGTGTAGCTGTGGAAGTCTGCTAGTTTTTGTCTGGCGATAGCGTGCTCCGTCAGTGGTTTGACAAGGAGAAGTGTAACCTGGTTAAGAAAATTATCACAATCTATTAGTAGTTTATCATAATTATTATAGTCATGTGATGTGCATGGAGATACCATGATTAATTAGATTTATTTGATAATAATTTTAACCTTTATTTTCCCAGGTAAGTTGAAAACAAACTCTCATGGACAATGATGACCTCACAGACAGCAGCAAGAACAAAAACACATCGATGAAGTAAAACTGTAGAACAGCACTAAAGTATAGTCTGTGTACTACACATTGTTAAGAGTTCAGGAAATTGGAAATGTAAGTGCCAGAGCCGATATTCTCTCCATCTCTGTCATCAACTGGCTGAAGTTGCTCATCTTAATGACTGCACACACTGAACGCCAGTTGTATTGATTGACAGGTACCAACTCCAGAAGGTTTTAAGCTGAAAGTTAAAGCTGTCCTGTCTACGAGACTCATGGGCCAGAGGCAATACCATCACAGTGAGATAGCAATAACCAATCACACAATGAACTGGCTAAAGTTAATCACTTTCAGCTAAAGGTGGTTGGCTGAACATCACTGTTATGAATTTACTTCTAACCCCAGAAGCTGTAACCTCCTTTATCACTTAAGGCCTGTTTACAAAATGCATTAGTACACTCTCTGGAGAGTCCGAACATCGGAGTGTAAATAAGAAAATAAGAAAATAATACCTAATATTCTCCCTATAAGAGTATCTCGTTCATATATTTAAGCATGCTTATTTTAGACATTGCGGAGGCAAACTTTAGGATTCACCAGGGCACCATCAAGATTCTGCTGTCATTGTACGGTCTATAAACTTACACTCATCAAAACTTCTGTGGTGAGGAAAGAATTTGCTCAGTGCCAAAAGAGAGAACTTTCTTCAAATTCGATTTTTATCTTCAAATCGCTATACATGGAAGGGTTCTTCTAAGCCTGGTGAAAACCAGAGATCTTTGAATCAGACTTTTACAATCAACTTGCTTGGTGCCCACAAGAAAGAGCCATCAGCTACCCTCTCACACTACTGAGCTGTGCCCAACTGTATTGTGTGGCCTGGTCAGACATCCAGCATACTTGCTGAAACAATGCTGGAGAAGACAACATGAAAGGAAAACATCAGAGCCTCTGCACTGTACAGTAGAGTTTGTAAAAGGGGGTGAGACGGGTATAAGAGAGGAGCTGGGATGAAGCTTCTCTGTTTACATTATTAGTGCCAACAGGGCTATTCTCGGCCCCGGATGGCTGGAAAAACCCATTTATAAAACATTCTACCAGAACCCTCTGCACTCTATGAAATAAACAGCACCTCAAAGAATTTTAAAGCACACCACCAATGTAAGGCACGTGATAATGAAAATACATTATGTGTGGCTTCTAACCCCTTTGGCATCACATCCACTCTGTGTGTAAACCCACGCAGCATTACGCTTTAATATAACACTTCATTACATGAAATAAAACCATCTATTCAAGTCAGTAGGTTGCATGCCTCTGAGTTAAGATGTCCATATATGGTCATCCTTCACAACTCGAAGACATACCTCCAAAGGAAGAATCTGGGATTATCATACCTTATGAGTAGTTTAACGCAGACATAATACAAGCAAGCGTGTCATGCGATCGCATAGAAACCAGGCCTGTAATTTTGTGATTTTAGGGGCAAGGCCATTTGGCATTTAAGATGTGCCCAATCTGCCAGGCAACTAGCAAAAATATCAAATTAAATGTATTTGAAAACTGAAAAAAACACTAGCTATTCTGTTAAGAAGGCATATAAATGTACATAAATAATTAAGTGTAGGTGGTAGTCTATGTGTATTGGCTATAGTCGGTCATGTCAAAACTGATGCTAACATGAGGGAGAGCCGCCTGAAAATGTAGCCAGACTTTTAATTACAAAAAAATATATATATATATCCATTCAAATACATTTAAACTCAGTTTTTCCACAATTCCTGACATTTAATCCTAGTAAAAATTCCCTATCTCAGGTCAGTTAGGATCACCACTTTTTTTTAAAGAATGTGACATGTCAGAATAATAGTAAAGAGAATGATTTATTTCAGCTTTTATTTCTTTCATCACATTACCAGTTTACACACACTCAATTAGTATTTGGTAGCATTGCCTTTAAAAATGGTTAAACTTGTGTCAAACGTTTCAGGTAGCCTTCCACAAGCTTCCCACAATAAGTTGGGTGAAGTTTGGCCCATTCCTCCTGACAGAGCTGGTATAACTGAGTCAAATTGGTTGGCCTCCTTGCTTTTTTCAGTTCTGCCCACAAATGTTCTTTAGGATTGAGGTCAGGGCTTTGTGATGGCCGGCCACTCCAATACCTTGACTTTGTTGTCCTTAAGCCATTTTGCCACAACTTTGGAATTATGCTTGGGGTCATTGTCCATTTGGAAGACCCATTTGCGACCTTCCTGACTGATGTTATGAGATGTTGCTTCAATTTTTCCACTTCATATTCCTTTCCCATGATGCCATCTGTTTTGTGAAGCACCCCCACAACATGATGCTGCCACCCCCGTGCTTCACGGTTGGGATGGTGTTCTTCAGCTTGCAAGCCCACCCTTTTTCCTCCAAACATAACAATGGCCATTATGGCCAAACAATTCTATTTTGGTTTCACCAGAGGACATCTCTCCAAAAAGTACGATTTTTGTCCCCATGTGCAGTTGCAAACCGTAATCTTTTTTATTTTTTATGGCAGTTTTGGAGCAGTGGCTTCTTCCTTGCTGAGTGGCCTTTCAGGTTATGTCGATATAGGACTTGTTTTACTGTGGATATAGATACTTTTGTACCCGTTTCCTCCAGCATCTTCACAAGGTCCTTTGCTGTTGTTCTGGGATTGATTTGCACTTTTCGCACCAAAGTACGTTCATCTCTAGGAGACAGAACACGTCTCCTTCCTGAGCGGTATGATGGCTGCGTGGTCCCATGGTGTTTATACTTGCGTACTATTGTTTTTACAGATGAACGTGGCACCTTTAGGTATTTGGAAATTGTTTCCAAGGATAAACCAGACTAGTGGAGGTCTACAATTTTTTTTCTGAGTTCTTGGCTGATTTCTTTTGATTTTTCCATGATGTCAAGCAAAAGGCACTGAGTTTGAAGGTAGGCCTTGAAATACATCCACAGGTACACCTCTAATTGACTCAAATGGTGTCAATTAGCCTCTCAGTAGCTTCTAAAGCCATGACATTTTCTGGAATTTTCCAAGCTGTTTAAAGGCACAGTCAACTTAGTGTATGTAAACTTCTGAACCACTGGAATTGTGATACAGTGAATTATAAGTGAAATAATCTGCCTGTAAACAATTGTTGGAAAAATGACTTGTCATGCACAAAGTAGATGTCCTAACAACAGACTTGCCAAAACTATAGTTTGTTAACAAGAAATCTGTGGAGTGGTTGAAAACCGAGTTTTAAATGACTCCAACCTAAATGTGTGTAAACTTCTGACTTCAACTGTAAGTATATACAGTGGAGCAAAAAAGTATTTAGTCAGCCACCAATTGTGCAAGTTCTCCCACTTAAAAAGATGAGAGGCCTGTAATTTTCATCATAGGTCCACTTCAACTATGACAGACAAAATGAGAAAAACAATTCCAGAAAATCACATTGTAGGATTTTTAATGAATTTATTTGCAAATTATGGTGGAAAATAAGTATTTGGTCAATAACAACAGTTCTCAATACTTTGTTATATACCCTTTGTTGGCAATGACAGAGGTCAAACGTTTTCTGTAAGTACCAGTGATGGTACCCCCTAATATTAGGATTAGGGGGTAAAAATCAAATCAAATTTTATTTGTCACATACACATGGTTAGCAGATGTTAATGCGAGTGTAGCATCACTGCCATAGTGGAAACTCTTGCAACCCCCGGAAGGTGGAGGGTCCCACAAACTCCGGGGGCCCATGTGCTCCCCATCACACACCTGTCTACATTTTAAATAAATCATTTTGACATTAACCCTCCTTTTAAACTTCAATGTGTAGCAAGTGAAGTGTTTGTGATGTCCAGTCTACTTGGGTAGTAGGTGAAGTGTTTGTGATGTCCAGTCTACTTGGGTAGTAGGTGAAGTGTTTGTGATGTCCAGTCTACTTGGGTAGTAGGTGAAGTGTTTGTGATGTCCAGTCTACTTGGGTAGTAGGTGAAGTGTTTGTGATGTCCAGTCTACTTGGGTAGTAGGTGAAGTGTTTGTGATGTCCAGTCTACTTGGGTAGTAGGTGAAGTGTTTGTGATGTCCAGTCTACTTGGGTAGTAGGTGAAGTGTTGGTGATGTCCAGTCTACTTGGGTAGTAGGTGAAGTGTTGGTGATGTCCAGTCTACTTGGGTAGTAGGTGAAGTGTTGGTGATGTCCAGTCTACTTGGGTAGTAGGTGAAGTGTTGGTGATGTCCAGTCTACTTGGGTAGTAGGTGAAGTGTTGGTGATGTCCAGTCTACTTGGGTAGTAGGTGAAGTGTTGGTGATGTCCAGTCTACTTGGGTAGTAGGTGAAGTGTTGGTGATGTCCAGTCTACTTGGGTAGTAGGTGAAGTGTTGGTGATGTCCAGTCTACTTGGGTAGTAGGTGAAGTGTTGGTGATGTCCAGTCTACTTGGGTAGTAGGTGAAGTGTTGGTGATGTCCAGTCTACTTGGGTAGTAGGTGAAGTGTTGGTGATGTCCAGTCTACTTGGGTAGTAGGTGAAGTGTTGGTGATGTCCAGTCTACTTGGGTAGTAGGTGAAGTGTTGGTGATGTCCAGTCTACTTGGGTAGTAGGTGAAGTGTTGGTGATGTCCAGTCTACTTGGGTAGTAGGTGAAGTGTTGGTGATGTCCAGTCTACTTGGGTAGTAGGTGAAGTGTTGGTGATGTCCAGTCTACTTGGGTAGTAGGTGAAGTGTTGGTGATGTCCAGTCTACTTGGGTAGTAGGTGAAGTGTTGGTGATGTCCAGTCTACTTGGGTAGTAGGTGAAGTGTTGGTGATGTCCAGTCTACTTGGGTAGTAGGTGAAGTGTTGGTGATGTCCAGTCTACTTGGGTAGTAGGTGAAGTGTTGGTGATGTCCAGTCTACTTGGGTAGTAGGTGAAGTGTTGGTGATGTCCAGTCTACTTGGGTAGTAGGTGAAGTGTTTGTGATGTCCAGTCTACTTGGGTAGTAGGTGAAGTGTTTGTGATGTCCAGTCTACTTGGGTAGTAGGTGAAGTGTTTGTGATGTCCAGTCTACTTGGGTAGTAGGTGAAGTGTTTGTGATGTCCAGTCTACTTGGGTAGTAGGTGAAGTGTTTGTGATGTCCAGTCTACTTGGGTAGTAGGTGAGGTGTTTGTGATGTCCAGTCTACTTGGGTAGTAGGTGAAGTGTTTGTGATGTCCAGTCTACTTGGGTAGTAGGTGAAGTGTTTGTGATGTCCAGTCTACTTGGGTAGTAGGTGAAGTGTTTGTGATGTCCAGTCTACTTGGGTAGTAGGTGAAGTGTTGGTGATGTCCAGTCTACTTGGGTAGTAGGTGAAGTGTTGGTGATGTCCAGTCTACTTGGGTAGTAGGTGAAGTGTTGGTGATGTCCAGTCTACTTGGGTAGTAGGTGAAGTGTTGGTGATGTCCAGTCTACTTGGGTAGTAGGTGAAGTGTTTGTGATGTCCAGTCTACTTGGGTAGTAGGTGAAGTGTTTGTGATGTCCAGTCTACTTGGGTAGTAGGTGAGGCAGACAAACAATATAGTTGTGATGCATCTAATTAGCCTATTTTCCAGTGGCAGGCTATAGGCCTACAGGACAGTTGTATTTTTTAAAATAATAATAAGTTACTGATTAGTATGCTGTTGCATCGAAAATCTATTTTACAATCTGCAATGTTTGAATTTCCCACTTTAATTGCTGAAGTAAAATACATTATTGCCAGCAGTCTAGATTGCCTAGCATAGGAAATTGATCCCATGTAAATTCGTAAAATCTTTGAACTATCCCTTAAGTGTTTTTGATTTACAATGGCCGTAACTATACATTTATGGGAAAATATAAAAATAACTGTCCTGATGTACAGAAAAGTAAGAGGATCATATTTCAAAATATCGCTCTCTGTGGGACACGTTGCAAAGTCTACCTAGGCCAGTGCTAATGACTCATCTCCACTAGATGGCCACACAACACATGTCAAACTCAAGGCCTCATCTACAGTGTACAAAATATTAGGAACACCTGCTCTTTCCATGACAGACTGCCCAGGTGAAGCCAGGTGAAAGCTATGATCCCTTATTGATGTCACCTTCAATCAGTGTAGATGAAGGAGAGGAGACAGGTTAAAGAATGAGTTTTAAGCCTTGAGACATGGATTGTGTGTGTGTGCCATTCAGAGGGTGAATTGGCAAAACCCCAAAATGTAAGTGTCTTTGAACAGGATATGGTAGTAGGTGAGAGACGCACCAGTTTGAGTCAAGAACTGCCACACTGCTGGGTTTCACGCACAACAGTTTCCCGTGTATCAAAAATGGTCCACCACCCAAAGGACATCCAGTCAACTTGACACATCTGTGGGAAGCATTGGAGTCAACATGGGCCAGCATCCCTGTGGAAGCATTGGAGTCAACCATGGGCCAGCATCCCTGTGGAATACTTTCGACACCTTGTTCAGTCCATGCCACAACAAATTAAGGCTGTTCTGATAACACCCTTTATGAAACTTATATTAGCTAAAATAAGCCTCACGTATCAGAAATAAAAATGTATTGCCTTCTTGACTAAATTCAACTCTCATTGCCACACATACATACAAACACTCTTCACTTGCTTAATAATGAATTATCTGCTTAACGTGGACAGATTTAGCGTGGAGTGAAGTCTCCCGCTTTGCCTCTACATCTCTGGCACTAACCAGTGGAAGTGGGAATGTTTGTATGGAGGTCAATGGGAGTGTCAAAATGGGTCAATAGAATGAAGTTACATTTTAGATGCAAGTCTTATTTGATCGAAGTCTCCAAATGGTTAGGTTGTTACAAATCAGGCACGTGGCATCCCAGCAACTTTGAGAAAACTAATGTTATCATAGTTTTGGGGCGGCAGGGTAGCCTTGTGGTTAGAGCGTTGGACTAGTAACCGAAAGGTTGCAAGTTCAAATCCCGAGCAGACAAGGTACAAATCTGTCATTCTGCCCCTGAATAGGCAGTTAACCCACTGTTCCTAGGCCGTCATTGAAAATAAGAATTGTTGTTCTTCTTAACTGACTTGCCTAGTTAACGGTAAAAAAATAGTTAGTAGTGCACAATTAGTGCCCATTGTTCACATGCTCCCACCTCCACCCGGTTTGCAGACATTAGTATTGTTAGACCATCGAGTCCTGCATCTTGTCCTTATATAGATCTTTGTTTTACTCAGCGATATGACGTTGCCACAAGCAGCACCACAGATGAGCGCATACTTTGTGATAATCCTTGAGTGTATCTGCACATGTGGGTTCGCTTCAAAAGCTACACGATGGCTGCAGGACCGGAAACAAGAGAAGTTCAGTCTGGCAACGCTCTTAGTTGTTGTGGAAATCGACCCAATATTGCTGATTACTTTGTGCATCGCTGACTGACTATCTTTAAACTTATTTTCTGTTGTCTATGTAACAGCAGGGCATGGTCAACAACGTAGAAAACTTCCAGGTAGTCAATAAAAAGTGATACGCAATGCTCTTTTTTGTGCATCCTGAAGATCACTGATCACCTTGGTTACAGCTGATTATACTATGTTTAGCTCTGAAATCATACTGGCTTTGGGATATGACAATTATTGTAGAGAAAATATTTCAGCTGTGAATTCGTCAGGTTTTGAAGTTTTACAAATGTTATATAAAGAGTTGGATGTTGGGTTAACATTATAAAATAATACATTTATTGGACACAGAACACTATACTAAAAAGAAATGGCAACTATTCAAAAATACAAAGAGATTAGCATTGTGCGTTGTAAGACAACTGTGACACAAAACAATAATGGTAACACTTTACTTGACACCAAGCGCCATAACACTGTCATGACCAATATAATTACACGTGTTGCGACATATATTGTGTTACCACGCTGGGTGTCAAGGAAAGTGTTACCACGCTGGGTGTCAAGGAAAGTGTTACCACGCTGGGTGTCAAGGAAAGTGTTACCACGCTGGGTGTCAAGGAAAGTGTTACCACGCTGGGTGTCAAGGAAAGTGTTACCACGCTGGGTGTCAAGGAAAGTGTTACCACGCTGGGTGTCAAGGAAAGTGTTACCAAAATAACACTAGGAAATACACGTGAAATAAAACATCAGTGATGTTCTTGACAAGCCAAAGAATATCAATCACGCAAAACCGTAATACATGTACATGCACTAGCATAATTTGCATAGTCGCTTAGATACCAGATACAAATTAAATGGAGTATTATTACCTTTGACCTCAGAAGAGTGTTTGACATCCTATTTGACATGTTTGATCTGCTTCCCAACCAAACACACATTGATATATTGATATAGCTACAGTATGTTCCATTTAACAGATTATTTTAACTAAAGCGACTTACAGTTGTGTGTATACATTGTTTCTGCAGTCCATGTAGTTATATATAAACCTGAAATAGCAGCATGCTGTGGCTGAAAACCCCCAGCTGTGCTCAGTAGGGGGAAAACGTTTTGAAACAGAGTGAAACGGAGAGGTACTACCTGGGCCCGTATCAACAAAGCGTCTCAGAGTAGAACATTGGTCGCAGGTGCCGAGAATGGAGACTTTTTTCTCCTCTCATGGGTAAAAATAAAAGCTATGGGAAGCCTCTTTAGTCACAAGAGTCCCACCTAGTCGGCAGATATTTAGGAGACCTCATGAGCTGTCCTAACCAGTTAAGAGTTACCAGCAGGTGTCTTGAAAACAGTAAAGGACAGTGCGCCATAGACAAGCAATGATCTGGAGTTGAAAGTTTGTTCAACTCAATAGGTTCTATACGATCAACCCATAAATAATATAGACCTTCATGCAACAGTAGGTATTTCTTGCGATTTTGACAATGATTTTACACGAGGCCTAATTCACATTATGATATGCCTAAATACTTGATCACATTTTCTTTTTGACTATTTCATTAACCTACATGTATATCAAGTTGTCCCTTTAGAGTGCAATATTCCTAAATTGGGCATGCCTATAAGTTTGGCAATTGACAGCATCTAGTGGCTGTGCTTTTGGTGGTTAATGATAGACCTTTCAAAATGTTTTAGGCAAAATTATCGGCAAGTGACTTGATGCCTACTGTGCTAAAAGAGATTCAGAGTTGTTGAAGGAGAGAGATGAGTGTGTTGATATAACAGTAATATAATGAAAATTCCGCTTTTAACAACCATCATATTGTATGATTCAGTGCAATGCCTTTCAAAAAGAAGAAGTTATGCATGCCAACATATTAGGCAAGAATTAAGAGTCGTTTTTTGTTGTAGTCTTAAAACAAGTGAACAGGATTCCTAGGACCTTTCCTGAGATGCTTTGTGGATACGGGCCCTGAACAATAAGAACACAGATAAAGATACATGTACTGTGCCGAACTTGACCCCATCTTAAAGTCTGGAGTAGGTTCGAGAACAAGGTAGTATTCACCAGGCACCAAAACAGAAAGAAACAGAGGGACCACCTTGAATGTGTAATAAGAAAGGATTATTTTCCTTTTTGCATTGAACAACATTTTGATACGTTTTTGCCCTTACGAATATGACCCAGGTATGGGAGGGACCACCTGAATATGTAATAATAAAGGATTCTTTTCCTTTTTGCATTAAACAACATTTTGATATGTTTTTGCCCTTACGAATATGACCCAGGTATGGGGGGATACCTGAATATGTAGACTAATAAACATTATTCCCCCAACTTGCCTCAGCTCCTATCCTCATTACAGGTCTTTGGGGCAGTACTTCCTCTCAAACTGTGCCACGTCAAACTTGCGGGTGCAGCCACCTGAATTCATGTAATAATTTCCGAAGATGGGTTATTTTCCTTTTTGGTCATGGACCCCACATATGGACCACATACAACCTACAGAGAGATAGAGAGGGTTGGGATAAAAGCCTCCAGACTCTATACAGACTTCCCCCAACTTGCCTCAAAGATTCAGCCTCATTACAGGTCTTTGAGGTTGTCATGACGTTGCCCTCTTTGGGTACTGTGCCCCATCCCCTTCCCTGCAGCCCCTTTCCTCCTTCAACTAGGCTCTTGGTCAGAAGATGGGTCTTAAATTCCAGGATCTGGTCATGGCCCCACAGTAGAGATAGAGTGAAGTTCCATAGAGAACAAAGGGTTGGGGGAACCTCAAGAACTTGAGTGTCCAAACAGACATGGTAGCATTCGGAGAAGGTAAAAAGATCAGCACGAAGAAGCAGGTAGAACTGGTCCGTTTGTTACAACTTTGGGTAAGCTCATGGGAGCCCCGTGTGGTCACATTACCATAACGCTCGTTTATATAATAGCCTGCAGATATTGGTTTAATTGTTTATAAGATGACCACGTGGTGAGGATGATACTGTTTGTAAAATTGTGTAATGTGATTTTGGACTGTTTAATAAGAAACAAGTCTTTGATATTAATTACTAGTCTGCAGCTAAGAACACAGTGTATCATTGGGACAGCCCCTTTCGTGTCAATTCCAAATAAAACCCCAATCTTGAGAATTCATTATATCAAGTTTCTCTGAACAATCAACTTTAACCAAACAAAGGTTGCAGACCATTGCTGAATCTTTTAACAGAAACAAACTTTTAAACAAAACTATCGATGACGACAGAATAAGAAAAGTCTTTGATATTAATTGCTAGTTCTCGAATGAGTGAGCGTTCATGTGCAAAGAAGCATTTCAATTGTTATAATTATCATTCATTATCTCATCTGAACAATCATCTTTAACCACAACAGAGAGAGAGCATGGCGCTCTCCAACAGAAACTAACTTTTCAACAAAAATGGACCACACACTGAGTGTAAAATGTATGATTGCAATGACTGTATGAGTGAGCTTCATGTGCAAAGTATTAGCATTTCAAATGTTATAATTATCAACTTTGTAGTGTCTCATCTTAGTCGACCCCCACTTCCCTTCTGTCTAACAAGCCGCCATTCCGGTTTAGCCCACTAGGGCACATTCTCCTATCATTTCTTGTAACCATATTTACTGTGTTTATGCATTTCTGTGAATTACTTAGTTAATAAATAAATGATTTAAGACAATTGATGTATGGATGACTCATGGTGAAGACTGGGTTCGTGCAGATAACCAAACAATTTACGACGTTTGGAATGAGACTAATATCCCTCCTGATACCCCTCCTCTTTAGGCCGGAGATCCCCCTCCATCTCTCCTCTTTAGGCCGGAGATCCCCCTCCATCTCTCCTCTTTAGGCCGGAGATCCCCCTGATCTTCTTTAGGCCGGAGATCCCCTCCAGCTCTCCTCTTTAGGCCGGAGATCCCCCTCTTTAGGCCGGAGATCCCCCTCCAGCTCTCCTCTTTAGGCCGAGATCCCCCTCTTTAGGCCGGAGATCCCCCTCCATCTCTCCTCTTTAGGCCGGAGATCCCCCTCCATCTCTCCTCTTTAGGCCGGAGATCCCCCTCCATCTCTCCTCTTTAGGCCGGAGAAAAAAAATCCCTGGACTCTACAAGGTGTCGAAAGTATTCTATAGGGATGCTGGTTCAAGTTGACTTCAATGCTTCCCACAGTTGTGTCAAGTTGGCAGGATGTCCTTGGTGTGGTGGACCATTCGTGAAACTATTGAGTGTGAAAACCCAGCAGCACTGCATTTCTCGACACAAACTGATGCGCCTGAAACCGATTACCATACCTAGTTCAAAGGTAGGTATTGCCCATTCACCTTATTTAAAAAATATATAATATATTTGTTTTACCTTTATTTAACTAGGCAATTCTATCAGATCTAGGAACATTGAAGGGGTGTAGGAAGGGGCTAGGTGCAGAAATGGAACCAAAATAATAGGTGCTTTGGGTAAGAATTGAACCAACCACCAGTGAGTCACTTACCTACGAATCCGTTGGGGTCCTGCCCATCCAACTCGTATCGGTCGTTGAGGTAGATGGCGATGGAGAGCGCTCCCTCTGGTGAAGAGGTCCACTCCAGGATCTTCTTGGCCCAGTACATCCTTAGGAAGCCATGCATCTTACCCTCAATCACCATCTGGTACTACAGGAGTTTAGGATACAAGATGGAGAACTTATTTACAGTGATATAGGGCTGTCCCGGTCAACAACAAAAAAAATATTGGTTGACCGAGTCGTCGTTCTTTCAACCAATCGATTAGTCTAAATTTAAATACGTGTATTTTTTCATATACAGTGAATTTGCAAAGTATTCATACCTCGACTTTCCACATTTTGTTACGTTGACTTATTCTAAAATGGATTCAATTGTTTCCCCCCCCACGTCAATCTACATACAACCAAGCCCATAACAACCAAGCATAAACACGTTTTTTGAAATCTTAGCAAATTTATTCAAAACATTTTAAAAACTGAAATATTACATTTACATAAGTACTCAGACCCCTTTACTCGGTCCATTGTTGAAGCACCTTGAGCAGCGATTACAGCCTCAAGTCTTCTTGGGTATGACGCTACAAGCTTGGCACACCTGTATTTGGAGATTTTGTCCCATTCTTCTCTGCTGATCCTCTCAAGCTCTGTTAGGTTGGATGGGGAGTGTAGCTGCACAGCTATTTTCAGGTCTCTCTAGAGATGTTCGATCGGGTTCAAGTCCGGGCTCTGGCTGTGCTACTCAAGGACATTGAGATTTGTCCCGAAGCCACTCCTGTGTTGTCTTGGCTGATGGAAGGTGACCCGTCACCCCAGTCTGAGGTCCTGAGCAGGTTTTTAATCAAAGATCGCTCTGAACTTTGTGCTATTCATCTTTCCTTCAATTCTGACCAGTCTCCCAGTCCCTGCCGCTGAAACACATCCCCACAGCATGATGCTGCCATCACTGTAGGGATGGTGCCAGGCTTGGCATTCAGGACAAATAGTTCAATCTTGGTTTCATCAGACCAAATAATCTTATTTCTCATGGTCAGAGTCCTTTAGGTGCCTTTTGGCAAACTCCAAGTGGGCTGTCATGTGCCTTTTACTGAGGAGTGGCTTTTGTCTGGCCACTCTACTATAAAATGCCTGATTGGTGGAGTGGTGCAGAGATGGGAGAACCTTCCAGAAGGACAACCATCTCCACAGAGGAAATCTGGAGCTCTGTCAGAGTGACCATCGGTATCTTGGTCATCTTCCTGACCAAGGCTCTTCTCCCCCGATTGCTCAGTTTGGCCAGGTGGGCGGCCAGCTCTATGAAGAGTCTTGGTGGTTCCAAACTTCTTCCATTTAAGAATGATGGAGGCCACTGTGTTCTTGGGGACCTTCAATACTGCAGAAATGTTTTGGTACCCTTCCCCAGATTTATGCTTCAATACAATCCTGTTTCGGAGCTCTACGGACACTTCCTTCAACCTCATGGCTTTGTTTTTGCTCTGACATGCACTGTCAACTGTGGAACCTTATATAGACAGATGTGTGCCTTTCCAAATCAATTGAATTTACCACAGGTGGACTCCACCTGCCAGGGACCGCTATCCAACGCGGAAGTGCATTTGTTTAGTGTTGCGCCATTGTTTTTATTTAACATAACCATATACAATTTCAGTCGTGCACGTCTTAGCGTGATGGACTTTGCCATCCCCACGGCCTCCACAATGGATTAGTCCACTCAGACAGGTGTCTTGTACACTGATTTTTTCAGTCGAAGCAGTAGCAATCTCTGTCGACCAAAAAGCTTATCGACAAAACAATCGTAAATGGGGTTAGTGAATTGACTTGATTGAAGACTGAGCTTCTTTTCGACTTCCCGGTGTAGTTTTTCTGGGCATTGCTAACCAGCAAACGGTTAGTAGTTAACGACACCAGATGGAAGTCGAAAATTCTCTTTAATCCTTCGCAATTTACAGTAGTGAGTGCATGAATATGTGTCAAAGTGATTGGAGTTGTTTTCATGCACTCACTATATTATAAGTTGCTTTGGATAAACGTGTAAACTGCAGATTTTATTACATGATTTATGTTAATAAATAAATACAAGTCTTGTTGTTATTCTGAGACTTGCTGAATTGGCTGGTTTGCATGTTGATAGTCTATGGGCGGTCAGCACTGTAAACGATACCTGGGCTGCGTTCCAGAGCTTGTCGTGGGTCTGGGATTTCTCCAGCTGCTCGCGGGTATAGACGTATGGCCTGGGGTCTTTGGCGTGATCTTTCAACGTTTTCTGGGCCCAGTCATTTGCACCTAGATCAAATATAAGGATCATTAATGTTAACTTCGCAAAACAGAATGGAAACATCCCTTCCCCTTTAAAATGTCACAATGGTCTTTAAATTGTTGCAATGTCTAAAACCCTGCACATAATCTACCATGTAGATACTAATCAAATGTTATTTGAAATGCTTACCGGCCCTAAAACAGAGAGAAAAAAATAGAGAAAAGTAATAACACGTAATAATAAAAATTTAATGAGTAACGATAACTTAGCTTTATACACAGGGTACCAGTGCCGAGTCGATGTGCAGGGTACGAGGTAATTGACGTAGATATGAACATAGACAGTACCAGTCAAAAGTTTGGACACACCTACTCATTGCAGGGTTTTTCTTTATTTTTACTATTTACTATACTCTGGAATAATAGTGAGGACATCAAAACTATGAAATAACACATATGGAATCATGAAGGAACCAAAGAAGTGTTAAACAAATCAAAACATATTTTATATTTGAGATTCTAAAAATTAACAACCCTTTGCCTTGACAGTTTTCCACACTCTTGGCATTCTCTCAACCAGCTTAATGGGGTAGTCACCTGGAATGCATTTCAATTAACAGGTGTGCATTGTTAAACGTTAATTTGTAGAATTTCTTAACCTTCTTAATGCGTTTGAGCCAATCACTGGTGTTGTGACATTGTAGGGGTGGTATACAGAAGATAGCCCTATTTGGTAAAATACCAAGTTCATTTCTGGCAATCTCTATGGGGGTGCCACAGGGTTCCATTCTCAGACCGACTCTTTTCTCTTCTGGTCCCGTTGATAGGATAGTCTCGAACGGAGCCATCCAGTTTGTTCTCCTGATTCGCCAATAGAACAGAGGGTAAAGGCGGACTATTTATTCGTCAGGGTGCTCGCATGTCGGCCTCCCTTATGCCGTCTCTTTTCCGAATCTCTGGGATTAGGGGCTGATCCAGGACGACCAGTATGCCCTGTTCCACAGATTTGTTTATTTTCCGAGTCACTGGGATTAGGGCCTGATCCAGGGTGAGCAGTATGCCCTGTTCCACAGATTTGTTTATTTTCCGAGTCACTGGGATTAGGGCCTGATCCAGGGTGAGCAGTATGCCCTGTTCCTCAGATTCGTTGAAGTAGAAATCTGAATCCAAATCAAGGTTAGCGATTGCTGTTCTGGTGTCCAGAAGCTCTTTTCGGGAATAGTAAACTATGATCAGCACAAAAAAAAAAAAATAGTTGAACTGGTCATGAGCCTGTAGAACAGGCCTGTAACCTGTATCCATCGCAGCGCAATTCTAATCAGGTATTTGCTTGGGGCTCTGGTCAAATGTAGTGCACTACATAGAGAATAGGGTGCCATTTTGGATGCCGATCACATCTTAACTCAAGAGAACTCAGTCCTCCTCACTCACCCTTCACACTGTCATAGCTGGGGTTGTAGAAACAGAAGTTATCGGTCAACTCTCTGCGCACCACCAGTTCTTCTGTGAAGGAGGAAACGGACTCGCCGGCACTCTTCCCACAGCACTTTACCTGCAGCACCACGCGTTGGGCAGACAAGTGACCTGGAGATAGGTAGTGATGGAGGTAGGGATGGAGGTAGGGATAGAGGGATAGAGAGCAGGAAGAAGAGAAGGAGGGACAGTCAGTAGAGTCCACCTTGAGCTTCAGAAATAAGTTTTTAAAAACATTTGAATACAAATAACACTGGATACGAGCAGGCCTGCAAAGCCTGTGTTTCTTTAGGTGGGAGTGGGGCTTCACACCGGGTGGGTGGGATTGGGGCTTCACACCGGGTGCGTGGGATTGGGGCTTCACACCGGGTGGGTGCTAGATGTATAAGGTCATAAGAAGTGTGTTTGTAGGCTGGTATCAGGTGAACACTGTGTTTTGAGTTGGCATGTTGAATTCAATTCAACATTTAGAAAGGAGAGAGCTGACACAGGTGTGTATTGCAGGCTCATAGTGGGTGTGTGATTATAGGCTGAAATAACACTATAGTTTGTATTGGCACAAATTCCAGTAAGCGGCTTCCCCAACTGACCGAAGCGGATCCACGGCGAGAGCTGACTAACGGCAGAAGAATTAGGGTTGTTCCTCTGAGTGGCAAAGTTCTTGAGGCGCAGGTCGATGAAAGATTCCAACATGGCCATGCCTG
The DNA here is from genome assembly GCF_021184085.1 of Oncorhynchus gorbuscha. Taxonomy (NCBI): domain Eukaryota; kingdom Metazoa; phylum Chordata; class Actinopteri; order Salmoniformes; family Salmonidae; genus Oncorhynchus; species Oncorhynchus gorbuscha. Next base: position 67,827,665 of record NC_060180.1, read on the forward strand.
CTGCAGTGCCAGACTTGGCCCAATCCACCTCCTCCACCGTACTGTCCACCTCCAGAGAGGACAATGCCTCTGCCCAGTCTACTGGCTGGAAGGAGAGAAGAGCTTCATTTATTTAAGGTTGTGAAAAGTTTAATATATATGGAGTGGCCTATACCAACAGAGGAGGAAAGACGATGGGAAAGATATGAGGAAGAACTTAGGTCTTCTCTAAAAACAACATCAAACTTACTTCCACTTTGGTGTTTGCAGGTCTGGAGGGACTTGATAGGTGTAAGCAATACAACAGAAGCTCCATTGGAAGGTTTTGCAAAGTCATCACCTTATTGCTTACACCTATCCTGTGCATTCTGCTAATACGGTGAAAGGGAGACGGTGGGGGCTATGGGTTATTTTCTGATCAGGCAAGAATTTAACCAACTCATTAACCAACCCAGTTTAGGGGATTGTGTCAATACAATTACCATTAAGGAATCCCTCATCTTAATGAGGCCCACCTTCTATAAGCAACCTCTTACTTTGGTGGTTCGGAGAGCAGCGTGTGGGTGTTTGTCCACTAAAGGCATCTCTGTGAGGAACTCCTTCAGAAGCTTGGTGATCTTGTTACGGAACGTCCTGGCAGAATACTCCAGCTTGTCTGATGCCACCCAGCAGGGCACCACATTATGGGCATCGACCTGCGGTAGTGACGGGGAGACGTGGTAGTTGACAGACTGGAAATCCTTTGTTAATATAGCCTGAGAAATTGAAGGAAGAAAGCTATACAGGAATTCAATAGGTGTTCAGTGTTGGTATAACAGAGTGAGTTCCATCCCTGTCTACCCAACACGGGACACAAACCTTCTAACACAAATCTTTTGCACAAATGATACTCTAGAAGCTCCGGCCCCAAATAACACTGACCCAGAAAAATAAATGCATCTGGGTGCGACTTTTATCTGACTTTTACCCCATAATGTTAAATCAAGCCACAACACACCGTCTGTGCATTTTTGTGATACATTTGACAAAAATGTTCGCAAATTGCCATGCAAAATATCAGAATTGTTGCAGCAAAATATAGCACTTTTACACGCAACTATCACATTTTTTAAAAAAAAGCAAAGTAATGAACCGAAACCGGATGCGCACGTGCGCCATCTTGCATAAATGTATTTCTCCCGTTACACCAAACGCGATCATGACACACAGGTTAAAATATCAAAACCAACTCTCAACCAATGACATTAATTTGGGGACAGGTCGAAAAGCATTAAACATGTATGCCAATTTAGCTAGTTAGCTTGCTAGTTAATTTGTCCTTTTTAGCTAGCTTGCTGTTGCTAGCTAATTTGTCCTGGGATATAAACATTGAGTTGTTATTTTATCTGAAATGCACAAGGTCCTCTACTCCGTCAATTAATCCACACATAAAACGGTCAACCGAATTGTCTCTAGTCATCTCTCCTCCTTCCAGGCTTTTTAATCTTTGAATTTATATGGTGATCCATCTACACTTTCATAGTATTACCACGACAACCGGCAAAAAAGTTTGTCTTTCAATCACCCACATGGGTATAACCAAATAGAAGATGGCACGTGGGTACCTGCTTCTATAAACCAATGAGGGGATGGGAGAGGCAGGTCTTGCAGCGCGATCTGCGTCAGAAATAGGAATGACTTCTAGTTTAGCCCATGGCAACGCAATGCTCGCGCACGCGACATGTCCGGTCTGGTCAGCATGTAAGTAATCCTGAAGGGACTGACCTTCACACTTGTATGAAAGGGATATCACACAAAAAATGCTAAGTATTCCTGAAGCGACTGATCTTCATACTTGTATGAAGGGGATATCTGACGGAAGCCCCTTTTTGACCTCCTCCACCCACTGCAACGGTGTCCTTAGAGGGGAGAAGTCGGTCACTACTGCCCCAAAACTCCAGTCCGCCACAAACCCTGGCAGCAATTCTCCTGCGGAGCCCTGGAGCAGGTGGAACTGAATATCCAGGGCACTGCAGTCCTGTGAAAGGGGGGACAAATAAGTGCATGGGACAAGAAGGAAGCAGGTATAGAGGAGAATCTCAATTGGAATATCTTGATTCCTTTCACCCCCCAGCATCCACTCGAATAGGAGGAGGAAACGTGGAAAGAAATGCACTTGTGAGTCTGTCCTCCTCTATCACTCCATCAGGCAAATTACATTTACATAAATAAAATACAAATGTACTCAGTTCTGCCTCCAGGGAAAGACTCATGGCAATAAAAGTCAACCTACTCCCTAGATAGAAAGAACAGGGAAGAGAACACACAAGTCATTTTCACCCCAGACAACAATGGAGGGTTTCTCTACCTTTGCAACTTCCTCCAGTCCCCTCAGCATGAAGCCAAAATGGCGGATGGTGGCCAACTCTGAGTTTTGTGGTACCACCAAACAGAAACAAATATGCAGGGGCAGCTTCTCTTCGAGGGCAAGCAGCTGGGCATAGATCAATGCCCAGTTATCTACAGAATTCAAAGAGAGAAGCAAACATTCTGTTACTGGTGAATATGGCTGCAAATACTGAAAAGAATCCACAAAAAAAATTCCCACTACAATGTCCAAACCCAAACTATACTGGCTTGAATAGTTTATTTTTCCATTGTCATTTCGAGCATGGTGGATGCAAACCAGGCCAAAACACAGCTCAGCAGTGTGAAAAGGCTGCATTCAATGCACTTTCTATTGGACATTCTTATTTACAATGACGGCCTATTCCGGCTAAACCGGGATGACGCTGAGCCAATTGTGCACCACTATGGGACTCCCAATCACAGCCGGATGTGATACAGCCTGGAAACGAACCAAGGACTGTAGTGGCGCCTCTTGCAATGAGATGCAGTGTCTTAGACCACTGCGCCACTTGGGAGCCCACTGTGCCACTTGGGAGCCCACTGTATATTGGTAGTGGATATACTGGAGATTCTCACCTTGGACCCTGTGATCCCGGTTCATCCAGTAGACTACTCCCTCTGAACCTTGCTTTATCTTCTGGGTTTGGGACAGAAAACGGAGGCGCTGCTTGTTGAATTTCAAGTCCTTCTTCTCCTTCCGTTGCTCTGCCACCACATCCTGCAGCCAGCCCTCTACTCTCTCCCTCTTCCCCTCTTTTACAGCCTGCAGCTTCTGCCGTTTGGTGTTGTCCATTTTGACAAATGTTGCCTTGCGTTTTTCTGCTGGCATGGTGGTTCGATTATTAATGCTGCTTGGACCTACTAATTTGGTAAAGGAGCAGTGTCTTTGGCTCTCGAGTGTCACAAACTTCCAAATGTGCTTGGATGCTGGAATGAGCAACAAACTGGATAGAGGGAAGCATTGGATGATAATTACTAAAGAAATATCACTTTTTCATCTTCAATACATTTTCTAATAATGCAAGCAATCATGGCAAAACAGGATGTTATCATGCAGACCAAGACACCATTTGATGTAAGCCAGGAAATAATTAAATGACACTCGCACTGAAATGTTTGGCAAGAAATGCCTTACCTGCGATGCATAGATTATTGTAAACGTGTATCGCAGTCCTCTTCAGAGTTAAACTGAGGCTTCTTGATATGTATGTATTCAAAACAACAGCAGATACGTACACATCTACACGCGTGTCGTGTTCTTTTTGTTTTGTAAGAGCAGATCCTTTGGTGGGGGGTGGGGGGATATTATGACAACTACACATCCCAAAATGCCATTCGTGTCTCTATTTTTTGCCGTCGTCACTAGTTACCACAGTCACAAAGTCTTAAGCTCCCCATGTCTAAAATTGATATTCTTAAAATCTGATTTTAAACCTAACATTAGCCACACTCCTAACCTTATACATACCCCTAAATTAAGACCAAATAGCACCTTTTTTAAACGAAAAAGCACATTTTGTCTTTGTGGCTGTTGTATCTAGTGACAACCGTTTAGACCGGGGGGATATTTGACGTCACTAGATAGCTAGGCTGGCTAGCTAGCGTGCTAATTTTTGTGAATTTTATCCAGAATATTTTCCTGTGTGTAGCTACAGATTTCCACAGTATGAGCAACGTTGGTTTTTCGGCTACACGGGGGATCAGCTCCGGCGGACCTGATAAGGTCGACATGTCTTTAGGTAAGGCCGCTCGCGACACCGTTGATGTGGGTGGGTCACCGGCAGCTCGAGCTTGCTTGCTAGTTTGCTAAATGTTCGCATATGAGGGATCATAATATGCTTCGTTATATAGCTAATTATATGCATTTTTTTAGATACATTACACTATATATTTAAAACGACTTACATACTACTCTGGGCAACTTTGTTTGCTAACCGCTAGTTAGCTGCGTTCATTCAATGCGATCAAGCCAATTAGCCACTACTACTCAGTTAACGAACTGCTAGCTAACGTTAGTTGTTATGCAGGTCTATTGGCCCATCCAAATGTCAGCGAGAATGATTAATGTAGTTCGGTAGTTGGTTAACTAGAATGTACAAATTCAGCCAAGACTTCCAAGAGCCAGACAAACTTTAATTCATAAGCATGGCATACATAACGTTAGATTGACTGAAAGAGCTCACTGACAAGTAAACGTATTGTTTTGTTCATCTGACTGTCCTAGATGATATAATTCGTTTGAACAAGAAAGGGCAACAAGCAAGGAGGCCGGGCCCGGGGAACCGCAGGCCACTACAGAAGGGGAAGGTCTTTGTCCAAGGGAAGCCAGTTGGAGCGAGGACCAGGGGACAGACTCAAAGACGTGTGTACAGTAGTTTTGTTTGTGGTGCTCTTCACTGCAACTAGTTCTCCATTGTTGACCATAAACTAGGTGGTTCGAGCCCTGAATGCTGATTTGGTTGACAGTCGTGGTATCTCAGATCATATACCACGAGTATGACAAAATATTTATTTTTACTTCTCTAATTACTAAGGGTTGTATCCAGGCACTTCGCTTTGCGTCATGTGTAAGAGCCCTTAGCCACATTGGCTATATACCACACCCCTTGGGTGGCAGGTAGCCTAGTGGTTAGAGTGTTGGGCCAGTAACCGAAACGTTGCTAGATCAAATCCCAGAGCCCGCCAGGCCATGTTTCTCTTCCACAGGGGCCCCAAGGTACACTCTATTGGCCCATAGGTGTCTCTGACCGTATGTAGACTTCTACTCCTGAACAAGGCAGTTAACCCACTGTTCCTAGGACATGATTGTAAATAACAATTTGTTCTTAACTGACTTGCCTAGTTAAATATACATATATACATTTTAAATATTGCTTAAATAATTAATATAATCATGCCTGGGATATTTGAAATGCCAGTGAACTAGTTAGACCTTCCAATATATCACATCAATTGAATTCTCCACATGAATAAGAAGTCGTGTCATTTCCAGGAGGTGGTATAACAAGAGGTGCGATAACGAGAGCGGGTTTTGGAAGAGGCCGAAAGATTCCCCCTCCGGTTGGTCGACGCCGGGATCAAGGGGTTATCACTGGACTGGCAGCCCGGAAGACTGCAGCACTACAGAAAGGCATCAGTCCGCTCAACCGACCTGCTATCAACCGGGTACTAAGGACTCATACATCTGGGACATTTTCATTAGGGCACACTGTAGCAAAACGTGCATCAGAACCAAAATGAGCATCCCTTATTGGACAAGTTAAGATAATACCTCGCTGTTTCGAACTGTTTTCCTCCGTTTCATGCCTAGTTAACATGACCCTTGTTGGGATCAAAGAGGAGAGAGTTAGTTTCCAAAGAAGACTGTGCTCCTCTGTTCACCATCTCTATTTACATTTTCTCTCTCAGAAGTTACAGCCCTTCAACAACCAATCATGGAGCTTCAACAACCAATCATGGAGCTTCAACAACCAATCACGGCCCTTCAACAACCAATCACGGCCTTTTATCCAACCAGCCCAATACAGACAGGTGCAAGGCCAAAGGAGGCCCTACAGACAGACAGACGTACAGAGACGCCGACTCGACGAGACCCTTTCAGCAGCGGAGACGGTGAGGAAATAACATTTGCAGCATTACTCCTGGATGACTCCCCTCCATGGAATATCACTGTCACACCATCAGCCGGTCCCAGACCGCTATCTACCCCTTCTTCCCTTTGGCCATAACCGTTCAATGTTTGTAGACCTGTATGTATTAAAGGACAAAGCAGCCGTTGAAACAATAACAAAGTGTTCTCCCTGCTACTGTTAATAATGAACAGCTGAGGGATTTGGGGTGAAGAAATGTAACCATTCTAAAATGCATACAGCTATGGGATGCAAGGACCTGACCATCCATTATATCAAAAGTATAGTTTTAACCATGTGTTGAAGCTATATGGTGTTTGTTTACATTTACTTTGTTTGCGAACATTGGAGACAACATAAAACAAGCTTATATTTTGGGTTCTGATGGGGGTACGACTGTTGAACTAAACTCATGAGGCCTTTATAAGTTATATTCAAGAATCGATGGGTACATATAATTCATTTACAAGTCCAAAAAGGGATGTAGCAACTGCAGATGTCCTCTAAGTAATGTGGGGGAAGTGCCATATACACTGATTATACCTATATAGGCCTATAAGATCTGCAAATATCGAAGGGTTAACATCAAAGCAAAGTGGTAGGGAACAAATTGGCCCTGGCTCTGTTTAACGCTGAGAATCACTGAAGCGTTGTTCCAAGTGCTCTCCAATAACATTGCACAAACAAAGGACATCATGGAACATTTCCATCTCCATCCTTAGACCAACCGTCTATTTTGTCTTCTCCTTGTAGGCCCTTGCCCCCTGTCCAAACCCAGAGAGAAGCCCGCCAGGCCACGTTTCTCTCCCGCAGGGGCCTCAAGGTACACTCTATTGGCCCGTAGGTGTCTCTGACCGTATGTAGACTTTTAAAAATGTATTGGACACAGTGCATGGAAAGTCCTGTCTTTGTCTCACCTGTACATTCTTCCATACTGCAGGTTCACGCCCAGGTCCCGAAGCCGACTTTAACCTCTATATCCCCTGCCCCAGTTAGAACCCGCCAGTGAGTATTTGACGTGTGTGTGTGTGTGTGGATGGGTGTGAGACTGTCGCCTCTTGACAGACGGCATTCCACTCTATAATATAGTGCACCTTCATCATTCTTGAAGACTACACAAACCTTTGCTCGTCATTATCCACAAGTTGTCTAACCATATGTGTGTCTGTCTGTCCACCAGGTGGCGCACGTCAACAAACAGCAGTGGGATCCTGACCGTTTCCATCAACAACCCCACTGCCATGACACAGTCTGAGTGAGTCACATTATGAAGCCACACATACCATTATATGAGCAGAGACTGACTAAATACATAGGGCCAGTAGTTACCATACCAAAGAACCTCATATTAACTAAGTGCCAGTAGTTTTACCTAGTCCGTTCAAGTGGTGCGAGGGTGGCAGGTAGTTAAGAGCTTTGTGCCATTAACCGAAAGGTCACTGGTCCGAATCCCCATGTTGGCTAGGTGAAGAATCTCTGTGCCCTTGAGTATTGCCCTTAACCCTAATTGTTCCTGAAAGTCGCTCTGGATAAGAGCATCTGCTAAATGACAAAAAAATGTAAATACTCCTGGCCCTATGTATACAGTGGCGACCAAATATATTGGCACCCTTGGACTTTTCTTACATCATTCGTTACTTCTTCTAAAATAATTGAATAAGTCAGTTCTGCAAATTTCTGCCCTGCTAGTGCTGCCCCGGTCAACTGTAAGTGCTGTTGTCAAATCAAATCTTCTTCGTCACGTAATCATGATTGACAGCTGTAATTCTGGGTGTAGCGAAATGCTTGTAAAGTGGAAACATCTAGGAGCAACAACGGCTCAGCCGCGAAGTGGTAGGCCACACTAGCTCACAGAACGGGACTGCCGAGTGCTGAAGCTCGTAAATATTGTCTGTCCCACCGAGTTCCAAACTGCCCCTGGAAGCAACGTCAGCACAAGAATTGTTTGTCGGGAGCTTCATGAAATGGGTTTCCATGGCCGAGCAGCATGCGCAATGCCAAGCAACGGCTGGAGTGATGTAAAGCTGCCGCCATTGGACTCTGGAGCAGTGGAAACGCGTTCTCCTGTGTGATCACTTCACCATCTGGCAGTCCGACGGACAAATCTGGGTTTGGCGGATGCCAGGAGAACACTACCTGCCCCAATGCATATAATTAAATGTAATCTTTATTTAACTAAGCAAGTCAGTTAAGAACAAATTCTTATTCACAATGACTGCCTACACCGGCCAAACCCGGACGATGCTGGGCCATTTGTGCACAGACCTATGGGACTCCCAATCACGGCCGGTTGTGAGAGCCTGGAATCGAACCAGGGTGTCTGTATTACCATGGTGCTTGCCTACGGAGCTGTGAGGGGAACGGCACCTCAGTACCTCCAGGCTCTGATCAGGCCCTACACCCAAATAAGGGCACTGCGTTCATCCACCTCTGGCCTGCTCGCCTCCCTACCACTGAGGAAGTACAGTTCCCGCTCAGCCCAGTCAAAACTGTTCGCTGCTCTGGCTCCCCAATGGTGGAACAAACTCCCTCACGACGCCAGGACAGCGGCGGAGTCAATCACCACCTTCCGGAGACACCTGAAACCCCACCTCTTTAAGGAATACCTAGGATAGGATAAAGTAATCCTTCTCACCCCCCCTTAAAATATGTAGATGCACTATTGTAAAGTGGCTGTTCCACTGGATGTCATAAGGTGAATGCACCAATTTGTAAGTCGCTCTGGATAAGAGCGTCTGCTAAATGACTTAAATGTAATGTAAATGTATTAGCGCCTCAAGCACTGAGGCGCAGTGCCTTAGACGGCTGCACCACTTGGGAGCTCCCTGTAAAGTTTGGTGGAGGAGGAGTAATGGTCTGGGATTGTTTTTCATGGTTTGAGCTTGGAACATTTGTTCCAGTGGCTGAATGGAAGCAAGTCCCTGCAGCAATGTTCCAACATCTAGTGGAAAGCCTTCCCAGAAGAATGGAGGCTGTTATTGCAGCGAAGGGGGGGACCAACACCATAATAATACCCATTATTTTGGAATTAGATGTTTGACAAACAGGTGCCCACATACTTTGTCATGTAGTGTAACAAACTCTTCTTATAGCAATCAATGAGCTTGCTGCACCTTTCGACTGGCAATTTGGCCCACTTTTCGGCAGGAAACTGCAGAAATTATTTTAATGTTTCAGGGATGCCCTCCAACTACTTTTTCCAAATCTCACCATAGGCTTTGGATGTGATTCAGGTCTGGATTCTTCCATGGCCACTCCAAGACAGTCCAGCTTTTCTTCTTGAACCATTCCAGGGTGCTTTTGATGTGTGTTTGGGGTTGTTGTCCTGCTGGAAGTTCCAAAACCTTCAACAGACACCGTTTTTGGACAGTGGGTTGAACATTGCACTCTAAACACCTTGATAATCTGCTGATTTCATGATGTCTTGCACACATTCAAGGCCCCCCCCAATACCAGAGGCAGCAAAGAAACTCCACGGCATTATCAAACCTCCCCATGTTTGATTGTAGGCAGGGTGTTCTTTTCTTTTTTAATATTTAATTTGGTCATCAGTAAACACAGTGCTGATCTGTATTGCCAATGTACAATCATTTTGTTTCATTGGTCTACAGAACATTTTAAAGCTTGTTAGGTGGGTCTTTGAGAAGTTCAATCAGGCTTTCTTGTCTCTTTCAGTAGTGAGGTCTTCCTATGTTTTCCAACAACCAAATTAAGCAGGTTGCTTTGCTGCTTCTGGTACTTGGGGCCTTGAATGTGTGCAAGACATCATGAAATCAGCAGATTATCAGGGTGTTTTGGAGTGCAATGTTCAACCCACTGTCCAAAAACTGTGTCTGTCTCATGGTTGTGGAACTTCCAGCAGTTAAACAATCCCAAACAAATGTTAAAAGCATCCTGGAATGGTTCAAGAAGAAATGCTGGACTGTTCTGGAGTGGCCAGGGAAGAGTTACAATCGGAATCACATCCATAACCTATGGCAAGAGCTGACAACTGCCGTTGGTGGAGGGCACTCCTCAAACATTGAAGAATTAGAGCAGTTTGCTGCTTTAAAGTTAGCCAAATTGCCAGTAGAATGGTGTTACAAGCTCATTAATGGCTACAAGAAGCGTTTGTCTGCAGTTCTTGTCCAAAACCTGTGCCACCAAGTAGTAGTTCCGGGGTGCCAATAATTGTCCATTCATCTTTTATTTTCTCAAATCTAAACTTACAATTACAAAAACTAAAATTGTTTCTGCAATGTAGTTTTAGAATAAATAGGGAATAATTTAAGAAAAGTACATGGGTGCCATTATATATTTTCTGCAATTGTCCATAAACACTCGCCATATTTTCTTCTCTGTTGTCCCAGGCCTCCTTGTGCTTGGTCCCTGCACCCCTCGGCCCCCACCAGCTCTGCCCCAGTCAAGATAAAGGTGGAAGAGGAGAAGAAAACGGAACCACCTAAAGGAGTCCCCTTGCAGTTTGACATCAACAGTGTGTGGAAACCGGTGAGAATAAGATAGAATTGAGCAATCGTACACAAAGGCTACATTTACAAAGGCAGCCCAATTCTGATGTTTTTGCACATTTTTGGCAAAAGAGCTAATCTGATTAGGTAAAATATCAGAATTAGGCTGCCTGTGTAAACACAGCCCAAGTTGTTTCAGATCATGTCCTCGTGAGCCTCAATGTACAAAACATTAGGAACAGCTGCTCTTTCCACGAGACTGACCAGGTGAAAGCTATGATCCCTTATTGATGTCACCTGTTAAATCCACTTCAATCAGTGTAGATGATGAGAAAGAAGACAGGTTAAAGAAGGATTAGGCCTTGAAACAATTGAGACATGGATTGTGTATGTGTGCCATTAAGAGGGTGACTGGGAAAGACAGAAGTTTGAAGTGCCTTTTGAACAGTATGTGCACAAGTCAGACTTCTCTCTGCTACCACACGGCAAGTGGTACCGGAGTGCTAAGGCTAGGTCCAAGAGGCTTCTACCCCCAAGCCATAAGACTCCTGAACAGCTAATCAAATGGCTACCCAGACTATTTTTATTTTTTGTTGTTGTATTTTCTTAAAACTGCATTGTTGGATAAGGGCTTGGAAGTAAGCATTTCACTGTAAGGTCTACACCTGAAAGTATTCGGCGCATGTGACAAATAAGATTTGATATATATTTTTATTTTGGTCTCTGACCATTGCTAGTTATAATTAAAAAATGTTTTTTCAAAAGTATTATTTATAGGTATTACTGCACTGCTGAAGCTAGAAACCCAAGCATTTCGCTGCACCTGCAATAATGTCCATGTACACAACTAAAACATTTTGATTTTGTGTGAAGCGAATTGAATGTTTTTCTGACAAGCTTTCTCTCCCAACTGTTGTCACATCAGACTGCGATGACTTTGAATGAGCGATTCCGCATCCTGAAAGACGAGCGCGTCGCCACTGCGCAGACCAGCAAAGGCAGCCGATTCATCACTGTGGGTTAAGACAATGACGCAAAGGAGAAGGGGGATCCCCAAAAGCTTTGTGTCCCAGACAGACACACACACACACACACATACACACACACACAGATCCCCACCTATCTGATGATATAGAACCGTTTTAAAAGGATCCTGAGTGATTTTCCTTATGGAGCAGACTTGGGGTAGAAAGAGAATGATGCATTCTCAGTAGGATGAGCCTAGTATGCTGATATTTGTTGCTTACTTGCATTCATTTTTATGAAAACAGTAGGCATACGTTCTAAATTGTATGCCGTTTGAGTAAATATTAGGCAAACCAGATTTGGACACCGCCTTTTTGATGTAAAATAATTATGGTAGAATGTTTTTTATATGTATAGATATGGGATACGGTTCTATAGGAAATGTTATACTTTAAAATGTTTTCATACTAACTACAAAGTAATTTTGTTGAATAAACCCCTAATTAACGTACGAAAAGGCTTTTTTAATAATTATTTCTGCATAATCACGGTAAGCCTGCAGCGCATATCTACTGTTAAATATAGAAAATAGATTAATTAGGGGAAAAAATGTAAGAGGTCTATCTTGTCCATACCTGCACGGATGCAGTTGCTCTAGGATAGTCACCTGATGTTTGCTACCCAATTTATTATTTTAGGAGTGCAGTAGCCTAAGCCTGCAAAAGTTTGGTAGGTATCAGAGAGAGGGGGGAATTGGTAGGCTCCCAGCCATATTATTGTTCTTCTGTAGCAATTGTTGATTTTTTTCTTTGACCTTGCATGCAACAGAAATGGCAAAAATATAAGACCGTCACTGCCCAAGTGGCACCCTACCCCCTACATTGTACACTACTTTTGACATTGGGATGATGTCGTGGCCAAAAGTTTGACACGAATAATAATGTTCACAAAGTCTGCTGCCTCAGTTTGTATGATGGCAATTTCAGCCTTGCCACAAAAGGACCAGCTGGCGTCATGTCAGTGATTCTCTCATTAACAAAGGTGTGAGTGTTAACGAGGACAAGGCTGAAGATCACTCTGTCATGCTGCTTGAGTTTGAATAACAGACTGGATGCTTCAAAAGGAGGGTGGTGCTTGGAATCATTGTTCTTCCTCTGTCAACCATGGTTATTTGCAAGGAAACACGTGTCGTTATCTTTGCTTTACACAAAAAGGGCTTCACAGGCAAGGATATTGCTGCCAGTAAGTTTGTACCTAAATCAACCATTTATAGGATCATCAAGAACTTCAAGGAGGGCGGTTCAATTGTTGTGAAGAAGGCTTCAGGGCACCCAAGAAAGTCCAGCAAAGTCCACCATCTCCTAAAGTTGATTCAGCTGCAGGATCGAGGCACCACCAGTACAGAGCTTGCTCAGGAATGGCAGCAGGCAGGTGTGAGTGCATCTGCACACACAGTGAGGTAAAAACTTTTGGAGGATGGCCTGGTGTCAAGAAGGGCAGCAAAGAAGCCACTTCTCTCCAGGAAAAACATCAGGGACAGACTGATATTCTGCCAAAGGTACAGGGATTGGACTGCTGAGGACTGGGGTAAAGTCATTTTCTCTAATGAATCCCCTTTCCGATTGTTTGGGGCATCCGGGAAAAAAGCTTGTCCAGAGAAGACGAGGTGAGCGCTACTATCAGTCCTGTGTCATGCTAACAGTAAAGCATTCTGAGACCATTCATGTGTGGGTTTGATTCTCAGCTAAGGGAGTGGACTCACTCATAATTTTGTCTAAGAACACAGCCATGAATAAAGAATGATACCAACACATCCTCCGAGAGCAACTTCTCCCAACCATCCAGGAACTGTTTGGTGACGAACAATGCCTTTTCCAGCATGATGGAGCACCCTGCAAGGTAAAGTCCCCCCTTATCTCAGCTCGCTGGTCACCATAGCAGCACCCACCTGTAGCACACGCTCCAGCAGGTATATCTCTCTAGTCACCCCCAAAACCAATTATTTCTTTGGCCGCCTCTCCTTCCAGTTCTCTGCTGCCAATGACTGGAACGAACTACAAAAATCTCTGAAACTGGAAACACTTATCTCCCTCACTAGCTTTAAGCACCAACTGTCAGAGCAGCTCACAGATTACTGCACCTGTACATAGCCCATCTATAATTTAGCCCAAACAACTACCTCTTCCCCTACTGTATTTATTTATTTTGCTCCTTTGCACCCCATTATTTCTACTTTGCACATTCTTCCACTGCAAATCTGCCATTTCCGTGTTTTACTTCCTATATTGTATTTACTTCGCCACCATGACCTTTTTTGCCTTTACCTCCCTTATCTCACCTCATTTGCTCACATTGTATATAGACTTATTTTTCTACTGTATTACTGACTGTATGTTTTACTCCATGTGTAACTCTGTGTTGTTGTATGCGTCGAACTGTTTTGCTTCATCTTGGGCAGGTCGCAATTGTAAATGAGAATTTGTTCTCAACTTGCCTACCTGGTTAAATAAAGGTGAAATAAAATAAAAAATCCTCGAGGCGGGTGGACAAACAAAAACCCACAGCTTCTGACAAGCTCCAAGCATTGATTATGCAAGAATGGGCTGCCATCAGTGGCCCAGAAGTTAATTGACAGCATCCCAGGGCAGATTGCAGAGGTCTTGAAAAAGAAGGGTCAACACTGCAAATATTGACTCTTTGCATCAACTTCCTGTCATTGTCAATAAAAGCCTTTGACACTTGTAATTACACTTCAGTATTCCATAGTAACATCTGACAAAAATATCTAAAGATACTGAAGCAGCAAACTTTGGAAATTAATATTTGTGTCATTCTCAACTTTTGGCCACGACTATACATACCGTAGTATTTTATTTGGCCTTTACGGTAGACTTTCACAAATCCTGTGAAATAGAGTTGTGAGGAGTCTACCGTGTCCGGAAGTCACTCCACCATTCATTTTCTGGATTCAATTTCACTCAAAAATCATTTAAAGCTTTGTTTTACTATTGACAGTTACAGATGATTTCGGGATTGTATATCGATTGGCTCTCCTTAAATATGTCATCTGATTTATTCGTTTGTTTCTTAATTGTTTAATCGAACGTTTCGGTGCATGTAAACGACACTTCCCTGAATTAGCATAGTGCCCATGTGCGCCCAACTATAACCCTTTCCGTGCTTGTTTTCCCTCGCTAAACTATGCTAGTTTTTGTCATTGCGAAACTTCAATACTAAACCTCAACTTCAAAACGCCACTGCTAGCTATACAATCATGTAACTAAGAAATTCGCTGGAAATAAACTTAAGTGTTGTTTTGTTGAATAGCCACGACTAGTTCGAGCAATCCGTCTTATCGTAACGATATCCTTGACTCTCATTGTTACTTAATGCAATATCGGTGCCATGGTGCCCTTATGGTAGCCTAGACTGATTTGCTCTGCTAGTTTTATTGAAATGTATTAAGTGTTTATATGTGCATTGTTTTTGATTAACCTTTTTTGTTTTGGGGTAGCTACATAAAAGTATTGATCTTTTTTTTTTTTACCTCAACGTGGAAATTGGACAATATATTCCAGCTGTTTTGTTCTGATTACCAACATTGAAGAGTCACCTATTGGGTGCGTTAGTAAATTCACTCTGGCTATCTACTCCTTTTTCAGAGCACAGAATAACTTAAGAATTTACAAACGCTCAACACCCGTTGAATATAGCGGTTGTCAGTAAACATCAGCAAAAAAAGTTGTTGCCAGCAACAGTCACCAACGCTATGGATAACATGAAAACAGCTTAACCAGCTCTGTTAGGGCAAGTAAAATGGTCAGTGAGGTGTTCTCTCATTTATGTCTGGAAGTAGCTGGCAAGCGAACTAACTTTAGACAGTTAGCTTGGTGCTCTACTGCCATTGAGGTCAGAAAGTTTGGATCAACTATACTCCTCGCCCAGACGCAACATGCAAAGTGTTGGTTTCATGAGCTAAAATAAAAAAAATCACAAAAAATGTTCTATACACAAACTTCACAAATTTGTTTAAATCCTTGTTTGTGAGTTTTTCTCCTTTGCCAAGATAATTCATCCAATTGACAGGTGTGGCATATCAAGAAGCTGATTCAACAGCATGATCACTACATAGGTGCACCTTGTGCTGGGGACAAAAGCCCACCAAAATGTGCAGTTGTGTCACACATGTGTGCAAATGAAATGCTGAATGCAGGAATGTCCACTAGAGCTGTTGGCCAGATAATTGAATGTTAATTTTTCCCCCATACACTGCCTCCAATGTCTTTTGGAGAATTTGTCAGTATGTCCAACCGGCCTCACAATGACAGACCACGTAACCACGTCAGCCCAGGACCTTCACGTCCGGCTTCTTCACCTGCAGGATCGTCTGAGACCAGCCACCCTGACAGCTGATGAAACGGAGGAGTATTTGTGTCTAATAAAGCCCCTTTGTGAGAAAATAAATAAATAATTCAGATTGGCTTGGCTCCCAAGTGTGGGCCTATGCCCCTGCCCAGTCATGTGAAATCCATAAATTAGGGCCTAAAGGATTAATTAAATTGACTGATTTCCTTATATGAACTAACACAGTAATATTGTTGCATATATATTTTGTTCAGAATAAATGAATATTGGATACTCATTTTATTCAGGAGGATTCCTTCATCTTTAAGAGGATAAAACAAACCCTTAGTAAAGGAGCTCAACTTGAATCCCACAAGAAAAGCTTAAACATTGACTGTGGCAGTAGGAAATCCATTCATAAGACAGAACTGTTGAACTCCATCTTCAGTGCAGATCATACAGCAAGTGAGAAAAAAAAAATGTATATGTTCCACCTCTCACTCAGGCCACTTTCAGAGTGGCACTGTTTAATGGTAGTCTCTGACAAACATGACTATCACAATAGTTAAACAGTAACAACAGCCTGGGAATGTTTGATGGAACTAATCAAATGAAAACTACCAGGTTAACAAGCCAGTCTTGTTGGTAGGAAATTACTCCTCAATGGTCAAGTTGTGAGGCTTGCTAGAAGCTAACTAATACAATACTACGTTTTGTATTTATGTAGCGAAACTAATTCCACATACAATTGTGACAATTCAAATGATGTCTCAGTCTCCTGTAGTTTCTAATGGGTAGTAATCTCACAGAAAAAAATGAAATCTGAATATTGCATTTATTTAAATACATTAAATTTGCAATGTAACAAAACTATTGGCATATGAAATTCAAACACCATTTAAATGAACAAAACATGGCTCACTTCATTTTCTGTAGCTAGTGTACTTAACACTTGTTTGTATCGCTCTACCAAAACCCTAGCTCTTTGTCTCCATGTCTTTTTCCCCCATTTACATTGTTCACAGACTACTATCTTACAATAAGAGTGCTGAATAAAAATATGAGGTAAGAAAGTGGTTTGAAAATTACAGATCATGCAGAACATGCTAAACAGCAACAAAAACATTTTGTTGTGAAAGTGAGAGAAAAAAAATATACAGAAGTGCACATTACAAAATAATAAATCGAATTACAGCTTTGCATCTTTGGTTACAAAGTAGGTATGAACGATTTCACAGCTTTTTTTCCCCCACCCCAAAAACACATGTACAAGAAGACACGAGTATGACAATAAACGTTCCATTTTGGAGACAAAGAAACTAGCAATTGGATTGGAAGTTTGTTAAAAACAAAAATAGTCTACCGCAGATTCACGTTTAGATTTCCTGTCCGTAGACTTGGTGTTCACCTGTACAAACTTTGCTATGTTCTTAATACTTTACACTATACAAAATGTACATTCAAACTGGATCTTGACTGATGCGGATAAACAATTCCATTGTAAAACTGCCTGTTTAGTGTTAGACGCATGTCAGAGTTTCTTTATTATTGCCTACATATTCAACTGGTTAATGTAATACACTGCCAATTGTGTGTACAGACTATTTTAAACACTGATAAACAACAAAAAAAAGGCTATTTGTTTTTTAAATAGTTTTTTTGTGACATTGTTCCTTTCATGAAAATAGCAGCCCCGTAATAAATAAACATTAACCGTAGAACTTTAGACTGATGCATGGATTGGACTCATGTCGAAGAAGTAATGGCGGCGCGGCTCCGAAAATAGATCTCTCCCCCACTTCTTACTTACGACATGAAACAGCAAGGCTAAAAACACATCTCTTACAACAAAACATCTCTGGGACGCTCCGATTCATCCTCATGTGAGCTGCACAACTCCTTTGTAGCCGGGGGGGGGGAATCTGGTCCACAGCACTCAACCAGTCCAGGCTTCAGTATGGCGCCCCATAAGGAAAGCCCCAGTCTCTCTCACGCAATGATTGCATTAACACTGGGAAAGCCAAACAGGCACAGAAGCACTGCTCTTGGTTGTGATGGCCAAGCTGGTGGAGAACAAGACAATATAAATATTTTGTTGTTTCGTATGCTAATTTAGAATAATTGGAGGGTGCTTTTCTGCTTTTTTTCTCCTGCTGGGGAGGATGCACTTCAAGCGGAGTTGCCGTTGGGCTGCGGTTGCAGCAAAGGATGGCTGGCGTCAAGCTGGGGTTGGGGCTGTATTTGCTGGGCCTGGAGCGGAGGCTGCATTTGAGGCTGGGCCTGGAGCTGAGGCTGGCCTTGGCCCACCCCTTGCTGGGGAGGCGTGCTGCAGGAGGAGTTTGTGGCGGGCGGCCGGACGGAGAGCTCAGACAGCTGGTCGCTGTTGGCCAGGGATTTCAGCACGGCGTTCTCCTGTTCCAGCATGGAGTTCCTCTCAAACAGCTCCTTGATCTGCTCCTTCAGCACTTCCACCTCCTCACGCACTGCATACATCAGATGGCTTTTCACTAAGTCCTGAAGGGAGAGAAAACAGGGGACATGCTATTAGTATTTAGCTCACTAACATGCTCAGTGGGAGGAAAAGAACAGAACAAGCTATTAGGTCTTTAGCTCGCTAACAGCCAATGCGAGAATACAGGCTAGTTGTTTTCTGCTCTATGTACATTAACTGAACAAAGCAAACCCTGTAGGCACATGATGATTTCGCAAACAAAAATGGCCTGGAGCGGCAATGAAGTCAGTGATAAGTCAGACCACAATTTTATGCTTGTATTCATCCTTGTCAACAATTAGCTCACACCAGGGAAACTAGTTGGAGTCTCTAGATGGCAAATTATTTTAATTACTTTAGTATCAGTTAAGTACCAAGGAGGGACCTAAACCAGGAACCTAAAACATGACATGAGTTGAGATTTGTTCCTTACAATACAGTAGTTCCATTTCAACAATGAGATTTCAACAAGAGACTGTTTAAAACAAGAATGAAAGCAAAATGATACCATAAAATATGATTAAATAAAAACACTTACCATCGCCTGTTCGATTTTATTATCAATGGCAACAACACTGGCTCCAGAGGCACTGTAAAAGGAATAGAGGAGAAATTAGACAATCATAGGGTTATGGAACTAATTATTGATTAATTTTCATACACTTTAAAAAAGGTTTCTTTAACTTTGAACATTTCTGACACTAGAAACCTGAGAGATACCATGGGCCAGTTTATCATGAAAGTAAAGTGAAAGGTAGCCTAGTCTCAGACTAAACGTAACATAGTAAATGTATATCCAGGACACTGAAATTAGTATGATGTGTTACATAAAGACAGATGGTTACTTAAAGCAAAAACTTAAAGTAGGGAGGATGTGTAACGCGAATGTCTAGCAACGCAAAGATTGTGAGTTCGACGCATCATCAGGGTCAGAACGACAGATTTCTACCTTGTCAGCTCGGGGATTTGAACTTGCAACCTTTCGGTTACTAGCCCAACACCCTGCCGCCCATTTAAAGTACAGAATAATATGAAATGCTCTGAGATCAGGTTGATTAGTCATTAATTTTTTTCCATATTATTCCTCAAATATCCTAACTCTATCATACATCGTAAGTGCTTCAAATGCAGTAAATTCAGTAAAGCGTTGGTGACAATGATATTAAAAAAGGTAGCCTATTAAGATATGAATGCCACGCTACTAGTACTACTAGCATGCTAAGCTACTAGCAGTGACCTAGACAACAGTTCAATGTAGGTCACAGCAAAGCCTACAGGAGAAAGGCCAGCCATATGGCCGCATTAACACTGCATTGCAACTTTTTGGACGACCGGACAAAATTCACATAGAAATGTGAGTTATATATGCTCATTGAAAGCAAGTCTTAGCAGCGATAGAGCTGATCTATATGCGCTATTTCTATGCTTCCCATTGTTAAGTTTTGTTTTTGCATCTTTTCCTTTTGGTTTTGTACACCAGCTTCAAACAATAATTATCTACACTACACTTGTTTTGACAAACTGAAATTAGGCTAACAATTTGAATTTTAGCAGCCAGGAAATGGCGGAGCGATTTCTTAATAGTGAATCTTTAAAAATGGAGACGACTCACATTCCTAAACTGTGCAATCAAAATATATCACGAGATGAACGTGCAACGTAAAAGTTAGACAAAACTACACAACACATCTTGTGACACCTGTCCATCAGTTATGAGAACCAGAATGAAAATAAGTCTTATGCCTCGATAAGTGTGTGTGTGTGTGTGTGTGTGTGTGTGTGTGTGTGTGGTACTCTCATGTCTGAGGCAAATCTATATGCATGAAAAAATGTACATTAAAAAACTAAACTAACATGCATTCATTCAATGACGTGTGAATTCTGCACCGTGACCTTTTTGGAAATGTCTACATGTATCGAACGTGTGCACAAAACATTCCAAACATCCGACTGAAACCACATTTCCAAACCTAATTTAGAAAATATAAAATATCAGCGACAACTACAGACCCAGTCCGCATTAACGGCACACTTAAAACCAACGCTCCACTATCGAAAACGGGCGACGGTGAAACTAAAGTACTGAGCAAAAGTTACCCAGTTATTATTATTATTTTTTTAAATCAGGTCAATCAAATAGAAACAATTAGTTTTTAAAAATTAAAAACGAGTGTTACTACGCAACTAATCATTAATCAAATGGCAATGGTGGTTTATGACTCAGGTCAACGCCATGTATCCAAGTGAGAATGACTCCACAAAACAGGGGAAGTGGTAAAATGGAATGGATCCGCAATTATCACCTTGCTTTGGAGTACCAGTAACATAAATGCCTATAGCTCACATGCATTTTAGAGTTGGTTAGTCTGGCTATGCACAAGAATGCAGCTTCAAATTAAGTTTAGTAAAGGGGCACACCTCCCCACACCCCAAAAAAGGGATGTGTGGTTTCATGAAATAAGACATTGATACTATATCATATGAACTATACAGCCAACATTTGACAAACAGCATTACTTTCAAAAACTGTTCACATGATGCGTCATGAAGGCTACACCTTTGAAAGACTAACTATAAAATCTCCATTATTATCTTAGCCAATTAAATAATCTGAAAGACATGCAATAGATTTTTTTTAAATTAAATGCGCAGTATACACTCAGTGGCCAGTTTACTAGGTACACCCATATCTAGTACCGGGTCGGACCCCCCTTTGCCTCCAGAACAGCCTGAATTCGTCGGGGAATGGAACCATTGCTCAATTAGTATCAAGGGACCTAAAGTGTGCCAGGAAAACATTCCCCACACCATTACACCACCGCCACCAGCATGTACCGTTGACACCAGGCAGGATGGGCCATGGACTCAAGCTGCGTACGCTAAATCCTGACTCTGCCATCAGCATGACACCAGGCATGTTGGGCCATGGACTCAAGCTGCGTACGCTAAATCCTGACTCTGCCATCAGCATGACACCAGGAACCGGGATTTGTTTTTCCACTCAAATTGTCCAGTGTGGGTGATTCCACTGGACCCACTTCTTGTTTCTAGTTGATAGGAGTGGCACCCGGTGTGGTCGTCTGCTGCAACAGCCCATCTGTGACAAGGACCGATGAGTTGTGCGTTCTGAGATGCTGTTCTGCACACCACTGTTGTACTGCACCATTATTTGCCTGTTTGTGGTCCGCCTGTTAGGTTGCACGATTCTTGCCATTCTTCTTTGGCCTCTCATCACCCACTAGACTGCCGCTGACTGGGTGTTTTTTGTTTGTTTCACCATTCTCTGTAAACCCGAGACACTGTTGTGCGTGTTAACCCCAGGAGGCCGGTTCTGAGATACTGGAACCGCCTGGTACTGATGATCATACCACGCTCAAAGTCACTTAGGTCACTTGTTTTGCCCTCTAACGTTCAACCAAACAGTCTCTAAATGCCTCGATGCCCGTCTGCCTGCTTTATATAGCAAACCACAGCCACGTGACTGTCTGTAGGATTTAAGCATTTTCGTGAACCGGGTGGTGTACCTAAAACTGCCCACAGTGTGTGTGTAGTATTCACCACCAGATATGTGGTAGCCTTTATCAGCAAGGACTGATTGCATAGGTTGATATTCGGTGCCATTCTACAACGGTCATTACATTGTTGTGATCCACACTTTAAAAGGCTAGGAACCAGGTAAGACAGCTGCTGATTTTTTTACATCTCAAGCTCTAATGAGCACACACACAGAGCTTCCCTCAAAATGAGTGTTGGATGGCCCTGGAGCACGACACAAGACATTCTGTTCTTTCACCATCCAATTTAGTTGTCCAAGAAGGGCGGAAGTACAAGCAGATTAACATCAGCAGGCTTCTCCACAGAGGAATGCCCTCCTAGCTCTGCAGCCAATCCAGTGACATCATTTGTACCACTAAATCTCCTCTTTGAGCTTGTTGACAAGAGGATGATGGGTAATGAAGACCGAATAAGACAAAACATGTCACATGCGTGGATGTAGTGGGCACACTCCCCCCAAAACCTCTAAAAAACACAAAATGCCCACACACATACTATTAGAAAAAAAATGTCAAAATTCCATCTGTGCTTGCCTGTTGCAAAGGAACTAATAGAAACATATTGAAAGTATTTGTCCCTGCCCACCTGGTCCACCAGGCAGGCTAAAGCAAAAGCATTCGAAGCCAGGCAGGTCCCCACTGTTAGGGAGTTGTTACGTAGGCCAAAAAAAAACTTGAAGCAGGCAAAACACAAACTTCAATGTGTGTTTAATTGTTTAGTTCCAGGTGTACACACAGGCCTTCTATAAAAAAAAAAGTTTCCTGCAAGTAAATTTTTTTTTTTTTTTTTAATAAAATAAAAGTCTGACCGGATCTCTTGCTCTGTAAAAGCACAGACCTCGCCGTGGGCCCCAAGTCCAAATATCTCCAGACTGGTCCCATGCCAGTGAGAGACCAAAAACTAAAATCAGTTGAAATTCTTAAATTAAATGAATGAATGCGAACATGGACTGGCCTAATCATGTGACCTAATCATGTGACTTATGCCTAAACCAAACACTGTTGTCGCCACTGGTGTCACTGGTCCTTTGGCACTTTAATAAAATCTTACACAACATCAAAACAACCAGAATTAAACATGTCAGCTTAGCATTTAAGGGCGCTTTGGCCAGTAACCAAAAGTTCGCTGGTTCGAATCCCCGAGCTGAGTAGGTGAGAAAAAAATAAATAAAATAAATCTGTCGATGTGGCCTTGAGCAAAGCACTTAACCCTAATTGCTCCCGAAAGTCGCTCTGGATAAAAGCGTCTGCCAAATGACTAATGTAAACATTGGGCTCTCTAGCTAGCGAGTGTACAGTATGTACACTGCCTAACTGGGCGTAAACGGGCAATACCAGCATTACTAATTTAGATGCTGGGACAGACTGAAGGAGAGTTTGTTTATTCATTTGCTCAGAAAGGAACAAACGTGACATAGCACAGGCCTGGGTTACAGGACAAAATAGAACAGTCATGTGGTTCTTCCAGGTTTGCTCAAGATGAACCTGGATAAAACCAGCTACTGGTGGTTGAGGGATGGTAGAGTCAATGTTGACCACGACGAGGACAGTCTGTTCTGGCCATTAGACACAGTGAATAGAAGATACTGCTATTCAGTGTAAAGGATTGAGGGATTGCCAAAGATAGCTAGTGCTGGATCAGCACCCGTGGTGGAATTCAGCACCGATCAGAGCTGCCACAAACCAGCAGACCATAGATCAGTCTGGGCAGTGCCCACTCAAATCAACCTATTTTAATACGGTACGTACCGTTTTTGACATTCTGGTGGGCCTATGCATCTATATAGAAAAAAACTAAACCAAAATCCTTCCATTGGCATAATTCTTGCAGTGCGACCACCCGAAACTCAGCGAAGGTCTGAAGGTCTTGAATTTGGCCCCAGCAGCAAAATGAGTTTGACACCCCTGGTATAATCTGAGAAGGTGCATAGAGTATCTATTGTGACACTAACAACAATATTTGTGTGATGCTTACAGCCGTTTATGGTTGGATGTGGAACAGTCACAGCTTTCTTCAAAAGCATCTCGTCCATCCAATGATTTAACAAAATCAGCTGGTTTGAATTAAGCTGGTGTTGAATCATGAAGGGTTGGTTACACACTGCTACATAGGCCAAGAAAAATAACAAAACTAGTTACCAAAGCCCATGGCAGCTTTGAGTGTCTGAAAGGAAAACAAATAAATTAGAGAAAAAGGAAAGAAAAGTAAACTGTCCAAGAAGCAAAATTACACTTAGAAGTGGTGATATTTTTGTTGTAAGGCAAAACAAATGTGGCCAGGTGATGTTACAAGTTCGCCCAAACCTGTTCTGACAGTTTAAGCCAATAGTTTCTAGTTAAGCCACATAGGCCTCCCTCTTTGTTCGAGACACTGACTTCGAACATGTACCGTCGGTGGTATAAAGCTACTTCTCCGGCTCTGCGTGGGTAAAGGTGTCAATTCGCCTCTGTTCGTCAGAGCCCACAGGGGCAAAAGTGTTGGGCTGAGATCAAACAAAAAGCCGCTGGGGGGAAAAAAGGGTTCTTATCGCCCATCTTACGCAACTCTGTAAAGCTGACCTTTTCTCAAGCACCGGACAGAGCTTAATGTAGCTCAAATTGGGGTTTGGTGTTCCGAGCAGAACGACCGAGACGGCTCAAACCTCAAGGGTTCAAGAGTAGGTATTAAGTGTATTAAGTATCTAAGACGCATTACCCACCGAAGAGTGGACAGTCATGAAGCGCTCTGACATTGATGAAGACTTGAGTGGGAACCTGGAATTAGTTGTCATATCTTGCCCCTGGCCACTGTTGCCTCAGTGTCACTAGGATCAGTAACTTTGGAGCTTCAGTGAGGGAGAAAAGCCCAGTTGTGGCCTTTGGCTCAACTTGGCTTACGATAAAACCAGTGCGAAGCTCAAAAAGGCAAGGCCAGTCCACATGTTCAGGACCTGCAGGTTGACTTGACTACCTTAACACCTTTGAGAGTACATACCTGCTACTAGTATGAAAGGCTTTTCAAAACCATGTGTGACTGGAAGCATACTCCTTTCAGAACTAGAAAACAACTGAACAGATACACCAGTCTGGAGAATTGGCAATGGGGCATCCATCCATAGTACATTACAGTAAACATTAGGAGGAAACGGTGAAGCGTGATGTTGAGAGACATCGGAACAAATCTCTATGGAATCATGTTGACAGGACACAATCTGTTTCAAATTTAGGTTGAATAACTTATTTTTTTAAATAATATTTGTCACATGCTTTGTAAAAACAGGTGTGAAATAACAGCTAAACACTTACTTATGGGCCCTTGCCAACAATGCAAAGAAAGGAGAAATAATAGAAAAGTAAAACACGGAATGAAAGTAATAGGCAATGAGTAATGATAACAAGGAGTACCAGTACAGAGTATTGATAGCTTGGCTATATACAAGGAGTACCAGTACAGAGTATTGATAGCGTGGCTATATACAAGGAGTACCAGTACAGAGTATTGATAGCGTGGCTATATACAAGGAGTACCAGTACAGAGTATTGATAGCGTGGCTATATACAAGGAGTACCAGTACAGAGTATTGATAGCATATACAAGGAGTACCAGTACAGAGTATTGATAGCCATATACAAGGAGTACCAGTACAGAGTATTGATAGCTTGGCTATATACAAGGAGTACCAGTACAGAGTATTGATAGCGTGGCTATATACAAGGACAGAGTATTGATAGCCTATATACAAGTACCAGTACAGAGTATTGATAGCTTGGCTATATACAAGGAGTACCAGTACAGAGTATTGATAGCTTGGCTTGGAGTACCAGTATATTGATAGCTTGGCTATATACAAGGAGTACCAGTACAGAGTATTGATAGCTTGGCTATATACAAGGTACAGAGTATTGATAGCCAGTACAGTAGTATTGATAGCTTGGCTATATACAAGGAGTACCAGTACAGATTGTATTGATAGCTTGCTTATATACAAGGAGTACCAGTACAGAGTATTGATAGCTTGGCTATATACAAGGAGTACCAGTACAGAGTATTGATAGCTTGGCTATATACAAGGAGTACCAGTACAGAGTATTGATAGCTTGGCTATATACAAGGAGTACCAGTACAGAGTATTGATAGCTTGGCTATATACAAGGAGTACCAGTACAGCGTATTGATAGCTTGGCTATATACAAGGAGTACCAGTACAGACAAGGAGTACCAGTACAGAGTATTGATAGCTTGGCTATATACAAGGAGTACCAGTACAGAGTATTGATAGCTTGGCTATATACAAGGAGTACCAGTACAGAGTATTGATAGCTTGGCTATATACAAGGAGTACCAGTAGTGAGTTGATGTGCAGAGGTACGTGGTAAGTTGAGTTAGATATGTACAGTACAGATAACTAGGAATAAAGTGACAGATCATAAACAGTAGCAGCAGCGTATGTGAAAAGTCAAAAAAGTTAGTGCAGACTAATCTTTACAGCCTCCTAAGGGGGAACTTTGACATGAAATACAGACTCAGCGCGCCAAGGGAACCATTGAGATCTACAGATGATCTGAGCCTGGCCTGTTTGTGCTTCTGCCATGGAAACCCGGCACTCATGGGTGTGTGTGTGTGTGCCTACGGAGCACCTCTTGAAACAGGGAGTTAACCAGAAAGTTGGGCAGAGGGCATCCCTCCTCCCTCGCCATCCTGTGGTGCTGCTGGTGGTGATGGAAACCAACTAGAGATAGACATTCCAGGTGATTGCAGTAACAGTAACGTCTCCAAACAGTCACAGCACAACTGAAATCCACATGTACTCGTCCAGGCGGATGCAGTGCATGTTACTGCAGCGTCCCGGTTAAAAAGCACTCAGTCAGCCAGCCAATCAATGCTTTAGTACTAGTGTGGCTCAGGCACACAGCATTGTGGGAGGTTGGGTGTTTGAAATGACTGCATATGTATGTGTGCAGTTCTCCTCAGCTGTTTTAACGATGTGCGTTCATTTCCAATCTGGTGCTGCCCTCTCCTCAGATATGGTTCCATGTACAGCGCCTTCAGAAACTATTCACACCCTTTGACTTTTTCAACATTTTGTTGTGTTTCAGCCTGAATTTAAAATCCATTCAATATATTTTGTCACTGATCTACACACAAGAACCCATAATATCAGAGGGATTCATGTTTTTAAAAATATTTACAAATGAATAAAACCACAAAAACCTGAAATGTCTTGAGTCAACATGTATTCAACCTCTGTTATGGCAAGCCTAAATAAGTTCAGGAGTAAGAATTTGCTTAAAATGTCACATAATAAGTTGCATGGACAGTGTTTTACCCCACACATACAATGATCTATAATGTCCCTCAGTCAAGCAGTGAATTTCAAACACAGATTCAACCACAATGAGAAGAGGTTTAACAATGACTCGCAATGGGCACCTATTGGTTGATGGGTAAAACATTTTTTTTTTAAGAAGCAGACATTGAATATCCCTTTGAACATGAAGTTCTTAATTACACTTTGGATGGTGCATCAATACACCCACAGTCTCTACAAAGATACAGGTGTCCTTCCTAACTCAATTGACAGAGGAAACAGAGTTTAATGACTGATATGAGAAAACCGTCTATATCAACATTGTAGTTACTCCACAAAACGAACCTACTTGACAGAGTCAAAAGGGACACCTGTACAGAATAAAAATACACATCCTGTTTTCAACAAGGCACCAAAGTACTGCAAAAATGTTGGCAAAGCAATTAACTTTTTGTCCTGAATACAAAGTGTTATATTTGGGGCAGATTCTATACATTACTGAGTACCACTCACCATATTTTCAAGCATAGTGGAAGCTGCAGCATGTTATGGGTATGTAATCATTAAGGACTAGGGAGTTTTTTTAGGATAAAAAGAAACTGACGTGAGCTTGGCAAAAGCAAAATCCTAGAGGAAAACCTAGTTCAGTCTGCTTTCCACCAGACACTGGGAGATGAATTCATCTTTCAGCAGGACAAAAACGTAAAACACAAGGCCAAATCTACACAGGAGTTGCTTACCAAGAAGTCAGTGGATGTGACTAAATCTGCTTGAAAATCTATGGCAAAGACCTGAAAATTGTTGTTTAGAAAAAGGATGTGGGAAGAAAAAATTAAATGTTGCACAATCCAGGTATGGAAAGATGTGTTTTATAACTTCCTGACTTTCCCAGAAAGACTCACAGCTGTAATCGCTGCCAGACGGGATTCTAACGTGACTCAGGGGGTTAAATACTTATCTAATCAAGATCATTCTTTTTCATAATTGTTTTACGAATGTTAGAATTTTCAAACACGTTGACATACAGTATTTTGTGTAACTCATTGATAAAAAATGAAAAAATGTAATCCATTTTAAATCACACTTCATAAAGACAACAAAATGTGTAAAAAGTCAAGGGGTGTGAATACTTTGAAGGCACGTGGTTCCCTTTTCATTTTTATAGATGCTCCCCTGAATGCACCCTCCGTCTTAGCTGTCTGAAAGGGGTAGGGGAGGTCATAATATACTGGCAAGTCATCTGTTCTGTACGTAGGCGAGATGGGGAAAGGTATCGGATGTGTCATGTTCAATAGGAATAATCAGATTATTTTTTTGTGTAATTTTTTTTAATACCTTTATTTAACTCGGCAAGACAGTTAAGAACAAATTCTTATTTTCAATGACGGCCTGGGAACAGTGGGTTAACTGCCTGTTCAGGGGCAGAACGACAGATTTGTACCATGTCAGCTCAGGGGTTTGAACTTGCAACCTTCCGGTTACTAGTCCAACGCTCTAACCACTAGGCTACCCTAAAGGACTTCACATTATGACTGATAAGTACCTTCCTTTCTAGCATCACTCGGTCCAGTGTCATACTGACCAGTGTCATACTGACCAGTGTACAGCCGTGGCCAAAAGTTGAGAGAATGACACATTCATTTCAAAGTTTGCTGCTTCAGTGTCTTTAGATATTTGTCAGATGTTACTATGGAATACTGAAGTGTAATTACAAGCATTTCATAAGTGTCAAAGGCTTTTGACAATTACATGAAGTTGATGCAAAGAGTCAATATTTGCACTGTTGATCCTTCTTTTTCAAGACCTCTGCAATCCGCCCTGGCATGCAGTCAATTCACTTCTGGGCCACATCCTGACTGATTGCAGCCCATTCTTGCATAATCAATGCTTGGAGTTTGTCAGAATGTGGATTTTTGTTTGTCCATCCACCTCTTGAGGATTGACCACAAATTCTCAATGGGATTAAGGTCTGGGGAGTTTCTTGGCCATGGACCTAATATATCAATGTTTTGTTCCCCAAGCAACTTAGTTATCACTTTTGCCATATGGCAAGGTGCTCCATCATGCTGGAAAAGGCATTGTTCATCACCAAACTGTTCCTGGATGGTTGGGAGAAGTTGCTCTCGGAGGATGTGTTGGTATCATTCTTTATTCATGGCTGTGTTCTTAGGCAAAATTATGAGTGAGCCCACTCCCTTAGCTGAGAAGCAAACCCACACATGAATGGTCTCAGGATGCTATACTGTTGGCATGACACAGGACTGATGGTAGCGCTCACCTTGTCTTCTCCGGACAGGCTTTTTTCCAGATGCCCCAAACAATCGGAAAGGGGATTCAGAGAGAATGACCTCAGCAGTTCAATCCCTGTACCTTTGGCAGAATATCAGTCAGTCCCTGATGTTTTTCCTGGAGAGAAGTGGCTTCTTTGCTGCCCTTCTTGACACCAGGCCATCCTCCAAAAGTCTTCGCCTCACTGTGCGTGCAGATGCACTCACACCTGCCTGCTATCATTCCTGAGCAACTCTACTGGTGGTGCCCTGATCCCACAGCTGAATCAACTTTAGGAGGCTGCTGGACTTTCTTGGGCGCCCTGAAACCTTCTTCACAACAATTGAACCGCTCTCCTTGAAGTTCTTGATGATCCGATAAAATGGTTGCCTGTGAAGCCCTTTTGTGCAAAGCAATGATGACGGCACGTGTTTCCTTGCAGGTAACCATGATTGACAGAGGAAGAACAATGATTCCAAGCACCACCCTCCTTTTGAAGCTTCCAGTCTGTTATTCAAACTCAATCAGAGTGATCTCCAGCCATGTCAGCTGGTCCTTTTGTGGCAGGGCTGACATGCAGTGGAAATGTTTTGAGATTCAGTTCATTTGCATGGCAAAGAGGGACTTTGCAATTAATTGCAATTCATCTGATCACTCTTCATAAGATTCTGGAGTATATGCAAATTGCCATCATACAAACTGAGGCAGCAGACTGTGAAAATGTATATTTGTGTCATTCTCAAAACCTTTGGCCATGACTAAGTCAGTAGAGGTTCAGGGAACAACAGTTTATGCACTTTAGTAGGTCTTAGTGTTACTGAGGCAGGTTGCCTGACACTTAAGAGCGTTGGGCCAGTAACTCAAAAGGTCGCTGGTTCGAATTCCTGGGCCGACTAGATGAAAAATCTATTGATTTGCCCTTGAGCAAGGCACTTGCTCTAATTGATCCTGTAAGTCACTCTGGATAGGAGTGTCTGCTAAATTACTAAAACGTAAATGTACTGATGTAGGCCTATTGGCTGAGTGTGAGAGGTTTGGCTGGCCAACATTCCCACTGCCATGCGGTTTCCATCCATGCACATCCACAAAGGAAAGCTCACTGTTACTGAGCTGCTATGCACTGCACCATAAACACACACAGGAAGGCCTGTCCCATCCAGTCCAGTACAGTACCTATCACTGTGGGCCTTAGAGTCCTGCAGCCTGCTGCCAGACTGGAAGGCCCGGTAGAACACCATGGAGGGGGTCCTGTGTCAACCAAAGTCAAAAGAAAACAGGAGAGAAAAGGAGAGGGGATGAATCAGAGAATACAGGAGAAAACGAGAAACCCGTCTCGTATTGTTAAATTTACTTAAAATCAGAAGAACACTCTGTGTGCGTGGTTAACTAGATGTGACAGAGGCTGTGCCTGAAGGTGTTTCAGTAAATCTGCTGTCACAAGTTCAAGATGAGCACACAGTACGTAATTCACAAATATTCAAATAAAATTTGCTAGGGGGGGGGGGGTTCAAGTGCCTGTTGAGAGAACAATACATGTACATCTAACCCCACACTCTTAAAAATATGTATAATGCAGCACAGGCAACTGAGGCAAAAACTATAAAATGGCTTAAGTGTTGAGTTCTGCAGAGAAGGAAAGGAGTTATTTTGCCAACCACTGTGTTGATAGGGGGTGAGCTCAAATGGATACCATTCCCTCCCATGGGGCCCTGGAGGCCACAAGCACACCATGTTCCATGAGGACAGAGAGATGCCCCCCCTCAAAGCCCCATGTCCATAAACTGAACTACACGTGTGCACCCCCCCCCTCCCGTACAGCATGTGTGTGAATATCTGAACATTGAGCCATGGCTCTTTTCCTAGAAATCTCTGGCACAAACTCTCTTTGTCACACAACACTTTTGGAGCTCCACCTTCACGTTTTGTCTCGCTTCATACAAAACCCAACATACATAAACTCATGCAGTACTAATAGTGAGGAGCAATTAGTGCTTTTTGAGGTCTGTTCGGTTCACATTTTTTTATATCGTTTTTGATTTAAAAAATGAAGTGTTCCACAAAAGGCACTAGGTGGGTTCAATGCTGTAACATAATAAAACAAGGATTACAAATCTCCTGTTGGTAGCATCTGTCCATTACGGCTCATCATTTAACATGACTTTAATGGAATATTTCAGTTTTATTTGATGACTTTATTATTATTTCATTCCAAGTAATCATCTCATCTCTATAGAGCTGCTGCCTATGCGATCTGACAACCAAAAATATATATATATTTTAGTAGTTCTTCAAAGTAATTAAGTCGTTATTTTATGACTGCTGAATAGCAACTATTCATAAACTTGTCTCGTGTATTTTCAGGTAGATACCGCAAAGCAACTACTCTCTATCCCTTTCCATCAAGCATTCTTCTGTCTCTTTTTCCCCTCCGTGTCTGGCTCACATTCACCTAGAACAGCAGGCGGATAAGAAAACACCCAGACCGGACAAGTAGGTGAGCAATGGATTATGGTCATTGTCATTTATTACCACAGTTTAGTGCAGAAAACATGTAGAATATTGGCCTGTTGGAAACTACAACAGTTCAGCCTGATCAGATTTATCTCGAGAAAACTGCGCAATGTCGCATTAAGCTCACAGAAAAAGAAATGTAATTCAAATAATTCAACCGATGCCGCTCAATTAGCTGTTTACACACACTCATGTAAAAAGAGGACGTTACATCACCGGTCAAGCTGAGGAGAGAGAGTTGCTGCAGGTCGTTTGTGGGCTCGGCTGGGCTTAGATTAGTGTTGGGCAATATCCAGACTGGCATACCTTCATACTGTTCCTGTACACACAAAACACATTTAGGCAGCAGGGATCTTGATCCAGGAGGGGATTGATCGTCTCTGCCGGAACCAAGAAGATTGATCTTGCATTAGCCACATAGCTAGCAAGTTAGCAAACCAAATGCATAGCTGGAGTCCTGAGCTGGAGATAACTATCTAAGATGTGCCAAATAAATTAACTTAAGCAGTGGCATAGCATTTCCTAGCAGCTTACCACCCTGCATCCCACTGCTGGCTTGCTTCTGAAGCTAAGCAGTGTTGGTCCTGGTCAGTCCTAGGATGGGAGACCAGATGCTACTGGAAGGGGTGTTGGAGGGCCAGTAGGAGGCACCTCTTCTTCTGGCCTAAAATATATATATACCCCAATTCCCCAGGGCAGTGATAAGGGACGTTGCCCTGTGTAGGGTGCAGTCTTTCAGATGGGATGTTAAATGGGTGTCCTGACTCTCTGTGGTCACTAAAGATCCCTTAGCACTTATAAGAGTAGGGGTGTTAACCCTGGTGTCCTGGATAAATTCACAATCCGACCCAACATTCCATCAAGGACACCTAATCATCCTCAACTTACAATTGGCTCATTCATTCCCCCTGTAACTTTTCCCCAGGTCATTGCTGTAAATGAGAATATGTTCAGTCAACTTACCTGGTAAAAGCATGCAGGGCTTTTTTGTTGTTGTTGACAATATTGAAAATCATACCGTCGGTATTTCAAACTACCCCAGTATACCGGCCAGGCCTAGATCACATGATTCTAGAACACCATCGTCAATGTAACAGATGAACTGGAGCGGTTATCCTCTCCTGTTTTCAAGTTGTAAATCTCCCGACTCTGAAAGGACACCTTAGCCCAATTATGACTGACTTGTAACGTTCGCCCAATTATGACTGGTTGTAACCTTCTCCTAAAATAACAGACCTCAACCCCTGAAGCAACATGCCCATCAGCACGATTGAGGTAGCCTAGATAACAGCCATATCATGGTAAGCTGTTGATTCCTAGGCCTGAATTGGTTGAAAAACTACTAGTAAACTTTGCTACAACATGACTGATAGTTGAACGAAGAGGTCGAGCGATTATGATTTTTCAACGCCTATACAGATTATTGGAGGATCAAAAAAGTTGATAGATTAAATCGGACAATAAAAAAATAAAAAAATTGTAATAATGACAATTACAACAATAAATACTGAATGAACACTTATTTTAACTTAATATAATACATCAATAAAAATCAATTTAGCCTCAAGTAAATAATGAAACATGTTCAAATTGGTTTAAATAATGCAAAAACAAAGTGTTGGAGAAGAAAGTAAAAGTGCAATATGTCCCATGTAAGAAAGCTAACGTTTCAGTTCCTTGCTCAGAACATGAGAACATATGAAAGCTGATGGTTCCTTTTAACATGAGTCTTCAATATTCCCAGGTAAGAAGTTTTAGGTTGTAGTTATTATAGGAATTATATGACTATTTCCCTCTATACCATTTGTATTTCATTAACCTTTGACTATTGGATGTTCTTATAGGCACTTTAGTATTGCCAGTGTAACAGTATAGCTTCCGTCCCTCTCCTCGCTCCTCGCTCCTCCCTGGGCTCGAACCAGCAACAGCCACCATAAAAGCAGCGTTACCCATGCAGAGCAAGGGGAACAACTACTAGAAGGCTCAGAGCGAGTGACGTTTGAAACGCTATTAGCGCGCGCTAACTAGCTAGCCATTTCACTTCGGTTACACCAGCCTCATCTCGGGAGTTGACAGGCTTGAAGTCATAAACAGCACAACGCTTGACGCACAATGAAGAGCTGCTGGCAAAACGCACTAAAGTGCTGTACACCCCTGCACACACAGAACCGCCTTGAGTGAGCCTGGTGGCTGGTTGGTTTGCTTGCAGGGTGTTAGACCTCGGAGCAACCTCACTAATTCACTCAGCATGTGAAAAGCCATAGGGACTTTGAAGGGGAGGGAATCAATTCAGTTACATAAATTGGGATATTAGTCAGCTGTATTGCCACCAAAACGCCAGTATTTTTTCATCTATAGTTTGTTCTCTATACAATTTTGAAAATGATGAGCAAAGATATTTTTAGCAATTTATTTCCATGACTGATCAAAACAGTCAGATTTCTCTTGTTCCTCTGCAGCAGACATGGTGAGCAATATGTTAGAAACACTGAATCTTAAAACATATAGAATTGTGACAATTGTAGTACATATCGTATCGGCACCTAAGTATGGCGATATCGTATCGCGAGGTCCCTAGCAATTCCCAGCCCTAGAAAGAAGCAATCTCTCCTGGTGTTCATAAGGCCATCTGTCCCATCCATCAGAGCCTGGGCAGAACTAGGTCAAGACCATTTAGATTCCAGCGCTCTGTTAGAGTCCCCCTGCGCCACAGGTTTAATTCAGTGGGGTGTTGGGGAGTAAGAGAACGGGGCTCAATGCCCACTCTGTAAATTCATAAATATGGCCACACTTCTGGGAATGTTCCCCTGTACTGTAGGCCCTTAAATCAGGAAGCAGGGGTGATGGAAAACAAAACTATGGAGAGGGAACTGACTTTCGTGGAACTGTGGTTTCTTGGACTCACTGTGTGTCCTGTAGGCCATGTCGTGTTTTCCCTTACTCTTGTAAGGATGTGGATAGGCTAGGCAGAAAAGTTACAGATATGAAGTTTGTGACATTGCTTTAACCTACCTGGACAATCTATCAGCGCTTTCAGAGTTACACAGATAAGAAAGTGGAGCAAAGGAAAGGCCTCTTGACTATTCAAACATACATCACTTAAAACACCACTCACCTAAATACTGTGCATAAATAACATCCTCTGCTTTAGCCCTTTGTGACATACAGTAAATATATTAAATCAGGGGGCTGAGGAGCATTTCTTTCTGAAGCGCCTTTCTTTCTGAAGCTAGGGCTGACGTGCCTTTCTCTGTAAACAATGGCGGGAATCGGTACCTGGGGCAGAGGTGATCAAATCAAAATCAAATCAAATGTATTTATATAGCCCTTCGTACATCAGCTGATATCTCAAAGTGCTGTATGACTGAGAAGGGAACCTAAATACGACAATGGAGAGACCGGCAGGGAACAATGCACCTTTTTTTTAGAATAGCAATAAAATGTTTTAAAAAAGGCAGCGGGACTTGAGGCTGATGAATGCAAAGATCACCATTGGTAGGCTAATTCCGTTCACCCATTTTAGCCAAAAGGGCCTGCTGAATGAAAGTGAAGAACATGGGGCTGGATGCAGGCTAATGTCTTCAGGTACATTGTAAATGAGTAGCAGAGGCTGCAGGCGAGTCAGGACACAGTGATCAGCGGTGGTCCAGGCCCCTCAGGATACAACTGGACACCCTGGGGTTAAAGGCCAAGTGCCACTCGTTATCACACACCCTGACATGAAATGCATATACTTCCCCTAACAGACTATTGTACTCAAAACTTTTAAAAGTTCATCCCAACCCCCCATTCTCTACCCACATTCCACACACACTCAAACCCAAGCCACAAACCTCCTTGTCCACACACACCCCCCCCCTCCAGACACCCATGTCAACCCCCCTTCCAGACACCCTCCTTGTCCACACACTGACTCATTTCACAGTGTCAATCCCTCCTTGTCCACACTGGCTCATTTCAGTGTCAATCACACCTTGTCTCCTAGTGGGCTGCTGAGTCAAGTTGCACAACTCAGCTAACTTCGACCTAAAACACATTCCATCCACCAGGTGATTTACAGAGACTGACTGACACCATAAGGTCAATTTGGCTACAATTGTTGTTAAACTGTTGTTGTAAGCAAATAGCCTCAGTTCATTATACAAGTATATCTAGTTAAACATCTTCCCCTAAAATGTCTGTTACTCTGACAACACCGCATAAAGCTGCAAAATGTTCTGCAACAAGTTTTTCGACCATCAGGCATACATTAAACGTCTAACACGGAACCCAAACCGGCTGCGCGCCTGCGCATAAATGTATTTGGTCTTCCCACACCAAACGCATTCATGACACGCAGGTTAAAATATCAAAACAAACTCTGAACCAATTATATTAATTTGGGGACAGGTCGAAAAGCATTAAACATTTATGGCAATGTCATTCAACACTTAACTGATGTGCAACAACTGCCAGTTTGCCTTGCCTCTCTATGCCTGTCAGTCAGTCAAGGGGCCTGGCACTAGACACTGCAACATGGGATGTTCCGCGCTGGCAGAAAAGACACTAGAGTGGTAATACACAGAACAGAAGAGCATTTCCTCTGGAGAAATGTGAAGCACGGAGCCTAAAAAAAGGTCACAGCAGCCTATATTCAGCCTATATATTTTGCAGCCTATATTCGAGTCAGGTAATTGTTTCCGTAAGGCACTCGTAACTTGAATATTTATCTGGCATAGAACACACAACAAGCCGACGAGGTAAATAGATCAACTATTCTACTACGGGGTTGTCAGATTTTCCTATTTTATTACTTGTTTCGTTTACAGAGGAAAAATGCATGTGGACTGTTACAGCATCTTCAACAGCAATATGGTTTTTCATGTTCCATATTTTTGGGCCGTGGTGAAAATGGTTTTGCCGTGACACAGCGCCACAGCTATACGACTGCATTGGAAGCACTGAAACAGATGCAAAGTTACAGCCAAGTCTCGCCAGCCATGGCCACAGTGTGGTTTTGGTTGAGACACTGCAGTTTCATACACCACTCAGCTCCTGACAAGGGACGGTGGACGACTGACAACAAGCTTTTGAATTAAGTTTCAGACAGAGAGTGAAAAAAGTATGTATGGCAGAAGAACGTGACAACTAGTAGTGATTTCTGGTTCTGCATTGACGTTTTTAAACACAGCAACTTAGGAAAGGCAAAACTGTGTAACTTACATGTTCAAACACACAACTAAAATCTATTTTTCAAAAGGCCAAAAAGGAAAGTTAAGCTCATGAATCAACAAAGAGCAGAACCAGAGCTTTCAAAATAAAGTAAAACATGTGCTGCAAAAACACACAACTACTTTTTGAAAAAGCCAGTAAGGCAAGTTGGGCTCGTAAATCAACAAAAAGGGTCAAACAATTGTAGGTATCTAGGACATGTGACCGAAAACAAAATGCCTGTGCTGCTGCATATATACTGACTAGTCTAGGCTATATTTCAGTCTATAAAACCGGTATATGGAAACCACCAAGAGATTTGAGGCACTTCACGGTTTCCTCTTATGCTTGCCGACCCCGACGAGCACTCAACTCAGGAACTGAAAGTTTTAGCATATGAACAGGAAGTGTGAGTGACACCTCTCACCCCTAACAACCCCACAATCCTAACCCCTTCAAAAAAAGCAGATGATCACATCCTAAATTGAAGTCTCGTTCCTAAACTGTATACACTAAATTGACTATTTTCAATCAAAGTTCACCATCTGTAAAGCTCCTATGCCAGACTATAGTCAATACATCAATATATCTGTTTGTAGGCCTATCAAAAAAAAAAAAACTTGACTCCTGTATCAAATGTACACACATCATACAGCCTAACAGTCCCTGAGCAATCCACTTGGCTAGATTTACCCCCCCCCCAAAAAAAAACACCCAACAACACTGCACCAACTCCTGGCCCATCCCCTCAGAACCTTTTCCTAAGTGGGGTCTACTAGCTAAGTGAATGGAAATTCTGATAGCATGAAATGTGGCAAAACACCAGCTCCAGCCTCCACCATACTTCAACGAGGAAGCCTTTTTCTAGGTCAAGAGCTAATATAAAAAAAATAACAAATAAAAAGGTCAAGCACACAGGAGGACTAAGACAAAAGGAATATCTGGCCTCCAGTGTAGAAGGTGGCTGGCTATAAGCTTATTTTGCAAGTTTGTTACAGAGGCCATCAACTTAGAAATTGCCTTAAAGGCAGAGTGCAGTCAAAAACGTGACTTTCCTGTGATGTGCGTGTACTGTGAAATAGTGAAAATTATGGGGGGGGGGGGGGGGGAGAAACACCTGAAATATCTGGCTTTTTTTGGAAGAACGGGAGTTTTGGCTGGCCTGGTGACATCAGGCGATAAAGTGGTTAATAAACCAATAAGAAAGAGTTCCAAACCTCTGCCAATAACAGCCCCTTTTCAGTTTTCCCCACCCCCACTCCGACAGTCCTAGCAAAATTCTTGCTTGAGAAATTGCTCTTTGCTAAGAAGCTATTTTTGTTTATTTTTGACCACGTCAACATAATAAAATCATAGTAAAGGTACTTAATCGACACCCAGAAATGATTTGATATTGAAATAAAAACATCTGCATTGGACCTTTAACGTGTGATGGCAACAGAATTAGGATAGCTGGAGATTAGCCTGGGTCAAATCAGCAACATTGTATTTAGACTAACAACTGAAAACAGAATACATCAAAGCAACACGAGTACACACACTTCTGTACACCAGTAAGGAGTTAGTAATGTATGTTCATTGCTATCTAACCCAGGTGTTAAGTTGGGGGGGGTTACTTGGGCTACACTCCAGCTCCCTTTCGAGAGTCTACCTACTGAGAAACATATTTCCTGCCTGTGTGCCCCTCCGCTCCCATGTATAGCTATGCTACATCCCAAATGACACCCTAGTCCCTACATAGTGCTCTACTTTTGAACAGAGCCCTGGAAGAACGCCCCGTTTGTCTGTCCAGCCACGCCAACCAAACCACTGATGACAAGACGTCATCGTGACAAGAGGAAAGACATGGGAGGTCTCCAGAACGCACCCGCTGCTCTCTCCTCTTCTCCAGGCCATCTACATGTCCAGGGAGCTGGCTGACTGGATGCTACATGCAGCCATGACTTCAAACACAGACCCTCCCCCTTATGAACACACACACATGCTTATGCCCCCCCCTCGCTTCATAAAACCACTCCACAGCTGCAATATTTTTCCACACTGCTATAAAAGCCTGCCAATTCAAATCGATCTTTATTTGTCAAATGCTCCAAATACAACAAGTGCAGACCTTACAGTGAAATGCTTACTTACAAGCCCTTAATTGTACTGCTTAAAAGAGAGAAACAGTGCCAAAATGGTTTAAACCTCAACATATGAGATTGAGCTATTGTTTCGCAATAGCTATTATTAGCTAGGCCTTAGTCATGCGTCTGAATGGCCCTGCCCCTAAGAGTCTCCAGTATGTGGCCCGACAGCATTTAGTTGACTTTCTAGCCAGGTTATTCCCTTCCATATGATAAATGGTGAACTGTGACAGGGTGAAAGGTGGTGGCTTACCTGTCCTCGTCTATGGCTATTCCAAACAGGCTGTTCACAGAGGGGTTGTTGGCCAGCTGCAGGCTCTCAGGGATCTTCATCAGGTTTTTCTCAGAGAAGGCGGGAGGCTGGCCCTCCTCCACATGGCTGAACCCAGCCGCCGGGAGGCCCTGCGCCCCCCTGCCATCGCGGGCCTGTTGCCCGGGCAACAAGGAGGCAGTCAGGTTTGGCATGGCGGTGGGGGCTAATGTGGTGGCGCTGGAGGCACTGGGCACAATGGTGGGCATGTTTTGGGTGCCAGGGGGCGAAGGGTGGAGGCCGACGGGTTGACGAATACCCGTGGGGGTATACTGACCTACAAGCTGTTGCAGAGTAGCGCTTCCGCCCAGTACCATGGATGACCCAACACCTCCCACACCTCCACCCATCAGGCCTGAAGCTGGCTGACTGACAGGTAAAGAACCCCCCCCCCCCCCCCCACGGCTGCCATCTCCCCCTACCTGCCCCAGCATCGGAACCCCAGTGGCGGGAGTCATGACCAGTGAAGGGCCCTGACCCACAGTTTGTCCCACATAGAGGGTCTGGCCGGTTGAGGCCACTGCCTGCATGCCCGGCTGGTTCTGTTGGTAGTAGTCTGCCTGGTTCTGGGGCAGGCCTGGGGGCTGGTTGGGCAGGTGCTGTCCCAGTGGAAGCTGCTGTAGCATGGCCTGCTGCTGGGGAGGGTAAGCCAGCGTCTGGGTCTGGGCTGCAGGGGTCATGCTTGGGGATTTCTGTATGTGAATGCCACTTTGAGGAAGACCGTTGAGCCCCACAGGAAAGAGGTTCTGGTTGGCAGCAGGTTGGATAGTACTCAGCGTTGGCTGCTGACCTGGGACAGCCATGAGGTTGTTGGTGGGGAAAGTGTTGTGTGTGGCCGTTCCAGGCTGCCCCATGTTGTAGTTTTGGTGGTGAGGCTGCTGCTGCAGTGTGTCCATTGGGTGAACGTGCAAGGCATTAAGAGCAGCAGCATCCACTATGGAGTCTAGGCCCTGGCCGGAGTGAGTCGACGGTGCAACCACCGTATCACCCGTCAACCCCAGCCCACTGTCCCTGTCAGCACTGGGGTCAAACGCATTGGCATGTCTAATATTATCCGTAGTCCTGTTAACCACAGTGTTACCCTCCGAGTCTTTCTCATAGAACTCTGTGCAAGTCCATCGGCCCTTTCTGAAGGGCTCTCCAGTACTATGGTCAAGTTTGATGACCCTGAAACGTGAACTGCAACTTGCTGTCGATGACATAGCAGAAGTAGGGGTTAAACTAGTCACTACTGGCTGGGATGTGCTCACTGACACTGTTGTAGCCCCCCAACTGGCCACTGGGGCAGGCTGTGGCATGAGCCCGGACTGAGCAATAGGGAGGCCGCTTGACGAACCACTTCCCAGTGTTTGCTGGCTAACATGAGGCGAGCCTGCCACTCCTGCCTTTCGAATAGCAAAACCTTCATTTGGAGGCCCCGACATTGCAGGTATCTGCCCAACTTTAGGTACACTACGCGGTGGGACCATAACGCCAGGTGCCTCTTGCTCCCCTACATGGTTTAGGGTTTCCTCAGACGAACTTCGATCACATACCTCCGGCTCGAAGTCAGCCCGGGACACGTCGAATATTTCCGACGACACGTCTTCAGTCCGTGATTCGTCTGGGTCGTCCAGGCTCTCCGTGTCGTCCGTGGCACTGCTGGCCGCCACCTGAGCCTGTGTCACACTTGTGATCTGAAAACAGCTTTTCTTTTTAGCCGGCATTTTAGACATTTTGAGAGCCTGCGTTCACAACTCCCGTCTAAATGTCTCGCGTTAAAAGCAAGTGAGTTAGCTAATATCAGCTGACAACTGGCTATCTGAAACAGCGAATTTGCATCGATGGAAGTTTTTTAAACTATTATCAAGAGGAGTATGAGTCATCCTTGTTCCTTCCTCCTCTCGTCTCCTGTTGCATTTTACGAGTTCATAACATTGAAGACCAACCCTTCCAAGCCCAGCGTTTGCCAATAGAAGTAGTACTTCGATAACTGATCCAAAGCTTTGATCCGTCCGTACTGGCCTGTTCAGTAAAGTAATGTCCGGACCCCGCAGTTGTCAGATGGCGGCTGTCGCAGATAGTTGCCCAGCTGCGGCAGCTACTTTAGACTGTGAAGCGGGCCCGTACCTCTCCACTCAACTAGCTAGCTGGCTACAACAACACTCCCTTTACGTTGGGACAAGTATGTAAGACATCTCTCGGAACAAGTCACCTCTCCCCTCTTGACTTACGAACTTAAAACGATTCAATACTAACACTCGTTTCAAAGGTATATGTAACCCATTTCCAAGAATAAATCGTCTCTAGTTTACACTTCAGGGAACTGAAATTCCGAACAGCTACCTCCCTCATTCTTGTCAAGATGGCTAGCTAGCCTAGGCTAGTTATGTACGACCGCACTGCATCGTGGGTAACATACGCAACAATATTTGCGTACATGATTATTGAGAATTTCATTTCCCTCTCTCTCTCTCTCTCTCTCTCTCTCTCTCTCTCTCTCTCTCTCTCTCTCTCTCTCTCTCTCTCTCTCTCTCTCGATATAAACTCAGCAAAAAAAGAAAGAAACGTCCCCTCACTGCCAACTGCGCTTATTTTCAGCAAACTTAACATGTGTAAATATTTGTGTGAACATAAGATTCAACAACTGAGACATAAACTGTACAAGTTCCACAGACGTGACGAACAGGGAGGGGGGGGGTCAAAATAAAAAGTAACAGTCAGTATCTGGTGTGGCCACCAGCTGCATTAAGTACAGCAGTGCATCTCCTCCTTGTGGACTGCACCAGATTGGCCAGTTCTTGCTGTGAGATGTTACCCCACTCTTCCACCAAAGCACCTGCAAGTTCCCGGACATTTCTGATGGGAATTGCTCTAGCCCTCACCCTCCGATCCAACAGGTCCCAGACGTGCTCAATGGGATTGAGATCCAGGCTCTTAGCTGGCCATGGCAGAACACTGATAGTCCTGTCTTGCAGGAAATCACGCACAGAACGAGCAATATGGCTGGTGGCATTGTCATGCTAGAGGGTCATATCAGGATGAGCCTGCAGGAAGGGTACCACATGAGAGAGGAGGATGTCTTTCCTGTAATGCACAGTGTTGAGATTGCCTGCAATAACAACAAGCTCAGTCCGATGATATTGTGACACACCGCCACAGACTATGACAGACCCTCCACCTGCAAATCAACCCCGCTCCAGAGTACAGGCCTCGGTGTAACACTCATTCCTTCGACGGTAAACAGGAATCCGACCAAACCCCTGGTGAGACAAAACCACGACTCATTAGTGAAGAGCACTTTTTGCCAGTCCTGTCTGATCCAGCAACAGTGGGTTTGTGCCCATAGGCGACGTTGGTGCCAGTGATGTCTGGTGAGGACCTGCATTACAACAGGCCTACAAGCCCTCAGTCCAGCCTCTCTCAGCCGATTGTGGACAGTCTGAGCACTGATGGAGGGATTGTGCGTTCCTGGTGTAACTCGGGCAGTTGTTGTTGCCATCCTGTCCTGCAGGTGTGATGTTCGGATGTACCAATCCTGTGTAGTTGTTGTTATACGTGGTCTGCCACTGCGAGGATGATCAGCTGTCCGTCCTGTCTCACTGTAGCTCTGTCTTAGGCGTCTCATAGTACGGACATTGCAATTTATTGCCCTGGTCACATCTGCAGTCCTCATGCCTCCTTGCAGCATGCCTAAGGCATGTTCACACAGATGAGCAGGGACCCTGGGCATCTTTCTTTTGGTGTTTTTCAGAGTCAGTAGAAAGGCCTCTTTAGTGTCCTAAGTTTTCATAAATGTGACCTTCATTTCCTACCGTCTGTAAGCTGTTAGTGTCTTAATGACCATTCCACAGGTACATGTTCATTAATTGTTTATGGTTCATTGAACAAGCATGGGAAAGTGTTTAAATCCTTTACAATGAAGATCTGTGAAGTTATTTTGATTTTTACAAATTATCTTTGAAAGACTGGGTCCTGAAAAAGGGACATTTCTTTTAGTAGTAGTAGTAGAGTTTAGTAGCTTTTAAACAACTTGTCTTAATTGAAAGGCATTAACAGACTACATTTTGTATGAATTTCAAAATGTCTCAATGTATTTTAAACCTGATTGTTATTTGTTGGGGCATCATTTGAATTCGGCATTTTTATTACTCACTTGGCTGACATGCCCCTCCTCTCCCCTGTAACTATTCCCCGGGTCGTTGCTGTAAATGAGAATGTGTTCTCAGTCAATTTACCTGGTAAAACAAGGGTAAAAAAAAACATTTGTAATAAACTCCACCGCTTACAATCTGTTCCGCTCAATGGATGGGTGATTAACACTATTGAAGGGACTGGCAACAATTCCTCTCCATCGAACCCTGTGTGTCTTTGTTTTCAACAGGTTCTGATTCTGCACACCAATGTATACAAATCTTAAAATATTCAGTAAGTTCAATAGAATTATAGATTGGTGTGAATCCCTAGATAAATATTTTTCATTAGGATCTGGCATGTTCAGTGGTATAAAGTACTTAATTAAAAATAATTTAAAGTAATACTTAAGTAGGTTTTTGGGGTATCTGTACTATTTATATTTTTGACAACTTTTACTTCACTACATTCCTAAAGAAAATAATTTACTTTTTACTCCATGCATTTTCCCTGACACCCAATAGTCCTCAAAACATTTTGAATGCTTAACAGGACAGGAAAAGGGTCAAATTCACGGCTTATCAAGAGAACATCCCTGGTCATCCCTACTGCCTCTGATCTGGCAGACTCACTAAACACACATGCTTTGTAAATGATGTCTTGAGTGTTGGAGTATGCCCCTGGCTTTCTGTTAATAGAAAAATACAAGAAAATGGCGCCATCTGGTTTGCTTAATAAGGAATTTTAAATGATTTGTACTTTTACCTTCGATACTTTAAGTTTAAAAAATACATTTA
The DNA here is from genome assembly GCF_021184085.1 of Oncorhynchus gorbuscha. NCBI lineage: Eukaryota > Metazoa > Chordata > Actinopteri > Salmoniformes > Salmonidae > Oncorhynchus > Oncorhynchus gorbuscha. Next base: position 67,872,067 of record NC_060180.1, read on the forward strand.
GACTTTTACTCAAATAGTTGTACTTTTTCCACCACTGGGCAAGTTGGAACCACTGCCTAAAGATATTTAGATCTGACCTTGTTCACAGTATAACTAGAGGGACATTCCAAGCATATCATGATGATTTTTGCTTTATTAGTTTGAAATGATTGAATTGCTCATAATATTACTCAGCTTCTTCAAAATGTTGTCTCTTTTCATTTATTTCAGCTGTAATGTCCCCATGAGACCTCGTTTTCCTGGTGGGACCACATGAGACACATGTACTGTAGCCTACAGAGAAAACGTTTCCCAACAACAATGTCTGCATAGCACTGTAATATTTTATTTCTTTAAATGCTTATTTACTGAATTAGCTCATGGTAACTTGCCTTGCTTTGGGGCACGGCAGCAATATGCAAAGCCTTATGAATGATGATTCTCTGATCACCAGACTTGGTCATATTCATATCCTTTACAAATTGATCATTGTGTTGTATCGAAGCATTTTAGGTACTTTATGAACAGCCAACCTCCACTGAAAAACCCATGATTCATTCTCTATAGTCTAAGACATTAGGGGGGTTATAAACTGACGTATGGAATTGTTTTAAGATGGTCATCCCATGGATCATTTAGCTATTTGATTTGATTTAGAATTTTAGGATCCTTTAAGTGTAAAAAATATATATTTAAAAAATATTTGATAAAATATTGAATTTGGACTTTACTACCAAATCCTATAGAAATGCATTTGTAAAACAGATTCATACATGGAAAAAAATAAGACTGTCAAAAAATGCATAATAAGGAATAAGGTTTTGTAGTGTCTGTCCTATATCTAGGTTCTAGTGTCTGTCCTATATCTAGGAAATCTAAGACAGCTCAGGAAATATATAGATATAGCGTACCAGTCAAAATGTTGGACACACCTACTCATTCAGGGGTTTTTCTTTATTTTTACTATGTTCTACATTGTAGAATAATAGTGAAACATCAAACTATGAAATAACACATATGGAAACATGTATTAACCAAAAAAGTGTTTAACAAATCCAAATAGATTTGATATTCTTCAAAGTAGCCACCCTTTGCCTTGATGACAGCTTAGCACACTCTTTGCATTCTGTCAACCGGCTTCATAAGGAATGCTTTTCCAACAGTCTTGAAGGAGTTCCCAAATATGCTGAGCACTTGTTGGCTACTTTTCCTTCACTCTGCGATCCAACTCATTCAAAACCATCTCAATTGGGTTGAGGTCGGGTGATTGTGGATTCCAGGTCATTTGATGCAGCACTCCATCACTCTCCTTCTTGGTCAAATAGCCCTTACACAGCCTGGAGGTGTGTTTTGAGTCATTGTCCTGTTGAAAAACAAATGATAGTACCACGAAGCGGAAACTAGATGGGATGGCGAACGCTGCAGAATGCTGTGGTAGCCATGCTGGTTAAGTGTGTCTTGAATTCTAAATAAATCACAGACAGTGTCACCAGCAAATCACCATCACACCTCCTCCTGCATGCTTCACGGTGGGAACCACACATGCGAAGATTGTCCGTTCACCTACTCTGCGTCTCACAAAGACACAAAAATCTCAAATTTGGACCCATCAGACCAAGGGACAGATTTCCACCTGTCTAATGTACATTGCTTGTGTTTCTTGGCCCAAGCAAGTCTCTTCTTATTCGTGTCCTTTAGTAGTGGTCTCTTTGTAGCAATTCGACCACGAATGCCTGATTCATGCAGTCTCCTCTGAACAGTTGAAGTTGAGTTGTGTCTATTACTTGAACTCTGTTAAGCATTTATTTAGGCTGGAATCTGAGGTGCAGTTAACTCTAACGAACCTATCCTCTGCAACAGAGGTAACTCTGGGTCTTCCTTTCCTGTGGCGGTCCTCATGAGAGCTAGTTTCATCATAGCGCTTGATGGTTTTTGTGACTGCACTTGAAGAAACTTTCAAAGTTCCTGAATTGTTCCAGATTGACTGACCTTCATGTCTTAAAGTAATGATGGACTGTTGTTTCTCTTTGCTTATTTGAGCTGTTCTTGCCATAATATGGACTTGGTATTTTACCAAATAGGGCTATCTTCTGTATACCACCCTTACCTAGTCACAACACAACTGACTGGCTCAAACACATTGAGAAGGAAAGAAACTCCACAAATGAACATTTAACAAGGCACACCTGGTAATTGAAATGCATTCCAGGTGACTACCTAATGAAGCTAGTTGAGAGAATGCCAAAAAGTGTGCAAAGCTGTTATCAAGGCAAATGGTGGCTACTTTGAAGAATCTAAAATCTAAAATATATTTTGATTTGTTTTACACTTTTTTGGTCATTACATGATTCCATATGTGTTATTTCATAGTTTTGATGTCTTCACTATTATTCTACAATGTAGAAATTTAAAAAAATAAAGATGAACCCTGGAATGAGTAGGTGTGTCCAACATTTTGACTGGTACTGTATATATATGTTTTGTCACATATTTAACCCCTTTTGTGGTGTAGGCACAAAACTTCATCTGCACTTCCAAGTAGGGGTTGCCTCCAGAGGAGTCATTTGTGGATTGGTCAAATTAGTTTGTAGACCAAACCGTTCTGATGCTACAGCCGTTTTTGTGAGAAACCCCATTTTTGGGATGTCTCATGGTCTGACAAACAGGTAGCTCGGCCACCTTCCACCACAGATGTGGAAGGCTGCCATTGGAGGATGTGGTGGATTGAGACACAGCCCATGCAAAAATTATATATCTCTAGTTTAAATTTTGAAGGGGATTTTAAAATTATATTACTTATATTTATGCACCGGTTTCTTATATTTGAAAAAGGAAATACTGCGTAACCCTGCATAGTCTGCGTAACATGTCTGACATATTTCTGCCGTTGCATCAGGTTGTGACATAGACAGTGTTCTTTGTCACTAGAAGAACATAATCATTGCATTTCGATGGGAATATGCGTTTTAGAAAATGTATATTTAAATACCTCTTAAGGATCCGCCCCTTTTATTCCCAATTTTCACCTAAAATGACATACCCAAATCTAACTGCCTGTAGCTCAGGACCTGAATCAAGGATATGCACATTCTTGATACTATTTGAAAGGAAACACTTTGAAGTTTGTGGAAATGTGAAATTAATTTAGGAGAATATAACACATTAGATCTGGTAAAAGATAATACAAAGCAAAAAACATGCGTTTTGAATTTTTTTGGTATCATCATCGTTGAAATGCAAGAGAATGTATTATTCCAGCCCAGACGCAATTTAGATTTTGGCCACTAGATGGCAGCAGTGTATGTGCAAATTTTAGACTGATCCAATTAAGCATTGCATTTATGTTCAAAATGTTGTATCAAGATTGCCCAAATGTGCCTAATTGGTTTATTATTAACTTTTCAAGTTCATAACTGTGTGTAAACGGTGTGAAATGGCTAGCTAGTTAGCGGGGTGCATGCTAATAGCGTTTCAATCGGTGACATCACTCACTCGGAGACCTTGAAGTAGTTGTTCCACTTGCTCTGCAAGGGCCGTGGCTTTTGTGGAGCGATAGGTATAACGCTGCTTCGAGGGTGACTGTTGTCCTATGTGTGCAGATGTTCGAGCCCAGGTAGGGCCGAGGGGAGGGACGGAAGCAAAACTGTTACATGTGCACTCTCCTCAAACAATAGCATGGTATTATTTCACTGTAATAGCTACAGTAAATTGGACAGTGTGGTTAGATTAACAAGAATTTAAGCTTTCTGCCAATATCAGATATGTCTATGTCCTGGGAAATTGTCTTGTTACTTACAACTTCATGCTAATCACATTAGCCTATGTTAGCTCAACCGTTCCGTGGGTTACCCACCGATCCTGTAGAGGTTTAAAGACGTGCCTACTCTGAACTCTCTGTCTCTTGCGTCTGACTCCTTCCTCCACTACACCCCGGACATTACACCATAGATTGCGCACATGCCAATTTGAAGATATTACCAAAGATACTTAAATTAAAAGTGTTAGCAGCACAAAGGGAATGTTGTTATAACATGTCCTTGACATTTGGTTGTCAGGTTTGAGTTCATAGGGGCTTGCCCTTTTTAGGTAAAACTTTGCATATATTTAAACATATTACAGACAAAACAGGTTTTCCAGTATATTTGTTTGCATTCGTTTTCACACAGTAATATCACAGATAGAAGGGGTTAATACACCGACCAGGTGAAAAAGCAGACGCCACTCAACACAAATACCCCAAACCACAGGAGAACTAAACGGTATCCAAAAAAACAGCTCACGTACACGAAACAGCCGTGACATACATGCGTGCACGACAAGTACACATAGAACAATCCCGCACAAAGAGCAGGCGGGCCGGCTGGCTAATAAAGCCCAACTAATAACCAAATTAACAACAGGTGTAACCAATAAACAGACAAGGAGGGGGAGGAAATAATCAGTGGCAGCTAGTGACGACAACCGCCGAGCTCCACCCGAACGGGAAGGGGAGCCACCTTCGGTAGGAGTCGTGACAAATGGAAATGTATAATAATATATGCCATTTAGCAGTTTTTTAAAAATCCAAAATGACTTAAAGTCCTGCGTGCATCCATTTTACATATCAGTGGACCCAGGAATCGAACCCACAACCCTGGCATTACAAGTGCAATGCTCTAGAAAACTAAGCCATAGAGAACCAAAAATGTAGGGTTTTCAACCTTGAGGGTCAATGAACTCCATGTCTTTCATTGTATGCAAAGTGACTTTTCCTTATAATGTTGAAGTAGAAGTTTTAGATGTTACATCTGCATCAATAACATTAGCTTCGAAATGGTGTCTTGCTTTTTAGTATACAAACAATCAGTTGCAACATTTTTTTAAATTAATTTTAATATTTCCTACTGTATCTAATATCTCAAATCAAATCAAATCAAATCAAATTTATTTATATAGCCCTTCGTACATCAGCTGATATCTCAAAGTGCTGTACAGAAACCCAGCCTAAAACCCCAAACAGCAAACAATGCAGGTGTAAAAGCACGGTGGCTAGGAAAAACTCCCTAGAAAGGCCAAAACCTAGGAAGAAACCTAGAGAGGAACCGGGCTATGTTGGCAGTCCTCTTCTGGCTGTGCCGGGTAGAGATTATAACAGAAAATGACCAAGATGTTCAAATGTTCATAAATGACCAGCATGGTCAAATAATAATAAGGCAGAACAGTTGAAACTGGAGCAGCAGCACAGTCAGGTGGACTGGGGACAGCAAGGAGCCATCATGTCAGGTAGTCCTGGGGCACGGTCCTAGGGCTCAGGTCCTCCGAGAGAGAGAAAGAAAGAGAGAATTAGAGAGAGCATATGTGGGGTGGCCAGTCCTCTTCTGGCTGTGCCGGGTGGAGATTATAACAGAACGTGGCCAAGATGTTCAAATGTTCATAAATGACCAGCATGGTTGAATAATAGTAAGGCAGAACAGTTGAAACTGGAGCAGGAGCATGGCCAGGTGGACTGGGGACAGCAAGGAGTCCTCATGTCAGGTAGTCCTGGGACATGGTCCTAGGGCCCAGGCCAGTTGAAACTGGAGCAGCAGCATGGCCAGGTGGACTGGGGACAGCAAGGAGTCATCATGTCAGGTAGTCCTGGGGCATGGTTCTAGGGCTCAGGTCCTCCGAGAGAGAGAAAGAAGGAGAGAAGGAGAGAATTTGTTAGATTTACACAGGACACCGAATAGGACAGGAGAAGTACTCCAGATAAACAAACTGACCCTAGCCCCCGACACATAAACTACTGCAGCATAAATACTGGAGGCTGAGACAGGAGGGGTCAGGAGACACTGTGGCCCCATCCGAGGACACCCCCGGACAGGGCCAAACAGGAAGGATATAACCCCACCCACTTTGCCAAAGCACAGCCCCCACACCACTAGAGGGAAATCTACAACCACCAACTTACCATCCTGAGACAAGGCCGTAGTATAGCCCACAAAGATCTCCGACACGGTACAACCCAAAGGGGGGAAACCCAACAGGCCGACCACAACAGTGAATCAACCCACCCAGGTGACGCACCCCCCCAGGGACGGCACGAGAGAGCCCCAGCAAGCCAGTGACTCAGCCCCCGTAACAGGGTTAGAGGCAGAAAAGTGGAAAAAGGGGAACCGGCCAGGCAGAGACAGCAAGGGCGGTTCGTTGCTCCAGAGCCTTTCCGTTCACCTTCCCACTCCTGGGCCAGACTACACTCAATCATATGACCCACTGAAGAGATGAGTCTTCAGTAAAGACTTAAAGTTGAGAATTTGCGTCTTGACATGGGTAGGCAGACCGTTCCATAAAAATGGAGCTCTATAGGAGAAAGCCCTGCCTCCAGCTGTTTGCTTAGAAATTTAGGGACAATTAGAGGCCTGCGTCTTGTGACCGTAGCGTACGTATAGGTATGTACGGCAGGACCAAATCAGAGAGTAGGTAGGAGCAAGCCCATGTAATGCTTTGTAGGTTAGCAGTAAAACCTTGAAATCAGCCCTTGCTTTGACAGGAAGCCAGTGTAGACTAGCACTGGAGTAATATGATCAAATTTTTTTGGTTCTAGTCAGGATTCTAGCAGCCGTATTTAGCACTAACTGAAGTTTATTTAGTGCTTTATCCGGGTAGCCGGAAAATAGAGCATTGCAGTAGTCTAACCTAGAAGTGACAAAAGCATGGATTAATTTTTCTGCATCATTTTTGGACAGAAAGTTTCTGATTTTTGCAATGTTACGTAGATGGAAAAAAGCTGTCCTCGAAATGGTCTTGATATGTTCTTCAAAAGAGAGATCAGGGTCCAGAGTAACGCGGTCCTTCACAGTTTTATTTGAGACGACTGTACAACCATTAAGATTAATTGTCAGATTCAACAGAAGATCTCTTTGTTTCTTGGGACCTAGAACAAGCATCTCTGTTTTGTCCGAGTTTAATAGTAGAAAGTTTGCAGCCATCCACTTCCTTATGTCTGAAACACATGCTTCTAGCGAGGGCAATTTTGGTGCTTCACCGTGTTTCATTGAAATGTACAGCTGTGTGTCATCCGCATAGCAGTGAAAGTTTACATTATGTTTTCGAATAACATCCCAAGAGGTAAAATATATAGTGAAAACAATAGTGGTCCTAAAACAGAACCTTGAGGAACACCGAAATGTACAGTTGATTTGTCAGAGGACAAACCATTCACAGAGACAAACTGATATCTTTCCGCAGATAAGACCTAAACCAGGCCAGAACATGTCCGTGTAGACCAATTTGGGTTTCCAATCTCTCCAAAAGAATGTGGTGATCGATGGTATCAAAAGCAGCACTAAGGTCTAGGAGCACGAGGACAGATGCAGAGCCTCGGTCCGATGCCATCAAAATGTCATTTACCACCTTCACAAGTGCCGTCTCAGTGCTATGATGGGGTCTAAAACCAGACTGAAGCATTTCGTATACATTGTTTGTCTTCAGGAAGGCAGTGAGTTGCTGCGCAACAGCCTTCTCTAAAATCTTTGAGAGGAATGGAAGATTTGATATAGGCCGATAGTTTTTTATATTTTCTGGGTCAAGGTTTGGCTTTTTCAAGAGAGGCTTTATTACTGCCACTTTTAGTGAGTTTGGTACACATCCAGTGGATAGAGAATATCTCAATGCTTATGGTGTTTCTAAATGATACCCATCACATCACATGTACCCCTCAGGCCTTCACCTATCAGCTGTGATGATACTGATGTGTGGTGACCAGAATATGTGAGCGGAGCGGGCCCAATTTGACTGAGCGAGATTCCCAAAGGCAGCCTTTGGTGTCTGCGACAATTTCGCTCTCCAATAGCCCTCACTTCACCAGCTAAGGCCATGCCC